>NW_025110119.1:122114-122712 GCF_011392965.1 Frieseomelitta varia | reverse complement strand
TTTTTTTTTTTTTTTTTTTTTCTCTCTTTATCGCCGAGACGAATCCAGCGGGATATTTGGTGGAAAAAGGGGTTTGGTTTCACCGTCAGCGTGGTATGAAAACGAAAAGAGAAAGAGAGAGAGAGAGAGAGAGAAAGGGAAATGAAAAAGGGAGGTAGGGAAAAAGAACGACGAGACGCGCTTTTCGAAGGTGTACGGTGCGCGAGAACGAACAGAGAGTCTGGATATAAAAAGAGTCGCGCGGCGACGACGACGACGACGACGACGACGACGACGTGGTGCCGGGCGTCTACCGACGCAATCGACACGCTTGCCAAAGGGAGCGGAAAACGACAGCTTTCGTCGTGGAACGCTCGTACGCGATTTTCTTCCGTTGCCGCCGATAATTATCGTCTAACCCTCTCGTAACAGCTCGCAACGACGTGTCACCGATCCCGCGCAGTCAACCACCCCGCTGCTGATTCACTCACGTCGTCACGCGTCGTCTTCTCTTTCGCAATTTCGCTCTTCGCTCCTGATTCTTCTTCATCCACGTGTTCTTTCATCTGTCGTGTCATTTTTCAAGTTTAGGTTCTTTCTTTCTTTTTTTTTTTTTTTT
>NW_025110119.1:61523-122104 GCF_011392965.1 Frieseomelitta varia | reverse complement strand
TTTTTTTCGTCGAATAACGAGGAAGGGAGCAATTTCTGAACGAAATGTGCCATCTTTCTTTCTTCGCGAGCAACGTGACTCAGTCGAGAAGAAGAAGAAGTAGAAGAAGAAGGATAAAGGAGCAAAAGTCGAATCGCAATTTCCAATTCATCGCGTTTACGCGAATGCTGCCGGTTGTTGGCTTTCCCATCGCGTCCCTCTTCTCGTCTTGTGCATTCAGCGGCGTTAACGATCTCTTCTAAACTACTCGTAGGCCGGGTGAAGAGCTACGGCGCGTCACGAAGACAAAAAGAATCGTAGCGTCGCTGCGAACGAGAAAGAACGACGGCAGTCGGTGAGCGGAGAGTGGTCTCGTTTCATTTTGCTCTTACCGTCTCTTCTCCGCCTCCCCCTTTCTCTTCTTTTCTCCTCCTCCTCCTCCTCCTCCTCCTCCTACCTGCAGTTTTCTTCCTTTTATTACCCCTCGCTAGCTGGGTTTTATCTGTCGAGCTCCTTGCAACTCGCCCGAGCCCGAGTCGTACCTTCTCTTCTCTTCTCTTCTCTGCTCTTCTCGTTCCAACGAGTGTCGGTATCGGGAAAGTTAGTTCTTCGTTAAGAACCTGGGTGGCCGACGCTGGTTGCGTTTAAAAATAAGTAAATGTCGTGACATTAACATTGCGTGGAAATAGGGATGAAAGAAATGTCACGATGTTGCGCGCAGTTTTACAACAACGGGAAACCGCGACACGAACGAATCTCTTTCTTTTGTCATCTCTGCGACAAATGTCTCGGGTCCATCCAGCATTAAAAATCTGCCGATAATTCAGACACGTTGAACAGTCTTCCCAACTCTGCTACATGCTCGCCACCGACGTATTCTTAGTGGAATGAAAACAAAGTCGCCATCCACTCTGATTCGTTATAGAAGGGAGTAATTTCAAAATATTTGAAGTGAGTGAACAACACCATTGATATTATTCGGATCCTGCTCGACAACCAAAAAATTTATTTATTCATTTTTCACGGGCAAAGAAAAATACCCATTGGTACAAAAGGTGATAGAATTGTAAAAATTATTTAAATGTAACGAGACTGAGCGAAAAATTGCAAGAAGATACCAAGTAATGAGCGTTCAAAAAATGGAAATGATTAGCGTTGATAAATATAGGATTGCACGGGTTATAGAAGCCATATAGTATGTTCGATGGTGTTCAGTGTGAAGCAATTCAGAATGACGTAGTGATTCATTTCAATGATATTCAGACACGAGATCAGATATTTTTATTGAATATCCTACTGACAAAGATCAAATCAGCTATTTTCCCGTGACGTTCAAGTGTTCAAAACGCACTCGTAATTATGAGAGTATCTAGGCATAGAATCACCACTGTCATAAACTGGCAAGCATAGAAATTTGTGTTGCGGTCTTTCAAGAGCGTCAATGTAGGTATCGTAGTAGGGTGACCAGATTAGCGAGCCGTATTCCAAGATTGGTCTAACCAATGTGCAGTAAAGTAATCTTAGTATGTTCGTATCATTGAAAAAAACTGTTGTTTGAATAAGACCGAAAGATCCAAAGGCACGCGATATGATATTTTTTGAAATGTTCGGCGGTAATTCGATGCTGTGGTAAAGGGTTGAAATTGAAAACCGAAAAAAGAAAAAGGAAGAAGAAAGGTCTGTAAGAGGAAGCTAATTCGGTAGAGACGAGTTGAGAATATCGAACCGTGCTAGGAAGCAACCGTGGAAGAAGAAGAAGAAGAAGAAGAAGAAGAAGAAGAAGAAGAAGATGAAGAGCCGGGTTCGTAGTTTCACGGTGGACGGATTAATCTCGCGATCTTCTCGTTAGGTCTCGGTAGAAGATGGCAGGCAACCTGTCGTTGGTCGAGTGACGAGGGGGTGAGGTGGGGGAGAAAAGAAGGAAAACAAGTGGCAGAAGTGGTACGACGAGGAGACGCGAGAAGCACAAACGAAGTTAAGCTCGAGGAAAGACTCGTCTCCAATTATCCAAGGTCTCCAGCGTTCGTGCAGATGTCGCGAAACACGCCCACCGACTCGCGACACGGCAAACGTCGCCCCGATTTCCTCCTCGTCTAATTATCTTCCTCCTCCCCTATCCAAGAAAGGAAGCGCAACTTGCATCGATTACGAATCTTCTTCGTCTTAACCCCATTTAAGGTCGCCGCGAGATTTTTTTTTAAGGTCACGCGACACGGCCTCTCATTTTTCCGGTTTTCGTACGCGAAACGTAAACCATTTTTACACGTGTAAGAAATCATTGACCACGAGTCGCCAGACACCCTGTACATGTGAGAGCGGTGTATAAAAGTAAACACGCGCGACTCTCGCAAGAAGAAAGAAAGAAAGAAAGAAAGATCCTCCCGGAAGTCGCGTGATCGTTTCTAAATTTACGCGTCGTCGATCGCATTTGAAGGCTTGCACGCACGCACGCACGCACGCACGCACGCACGCACGCACGCGTCGTCGATCGTATTTTAAGGCACACGCAGCACGTTAGCACAAACGCATGGCAGCAGGCAAACCGCACGAGAGCCGCAGAGCGTAAGAGCAGCCGCCGATCGACAACGTCCTGCCAGATCGGTTTATCTTATTTCGCTCTGGCGACCGGAGTAATCGGATATCGCGAGCCTCGATTCGCGAGATCTCGCGTAACGCGCCCGCTCCGCGAGCTTTCGACCGTCGTTCGCTTTCAGCCAGCCGTAACAAGAGCTAGTTTGAACGTTTCAGTTCTCTCTCCCTCTCCCTCTCGCTCAGGCGGAATTACACAGTCGACGGTACGCTTAACACTATACAGGCCTGTATATTTCGTGCGATATTTCGCATGACCGTGCGCAAGTTTCAGCGGCACTTGTTTGTGAAAGTAGAACGAATTGAAGACAGAGATCGAAGCAACTAGAGATTCAAAAGTCTAATATTTCTGAACAATAATTTTCCTTCACGTGGTGAGATTCGAAACATTTCTCCAAATGTAAGGGTACCTTACGAAATTTTCCCACCCGGAGAAGTAAGGTAAAAGTAACAGCAGTAAAATATACTGTGTTTTGTGCATCAGAAAAGATACTCGTCATAAACACATTTCTTTCAAAATGTCGCGATAAACATCCCCTTTCACGGCGCCAGACAGGTTTACGAGTGCTAAAGTTTCTGGCGATGCATAGTACAAAGGGTTATCATGCAAACTAAAATGGAAAATGTACAAATTCCGCTACTTTCTTCCTTTCTTTCTTTCTTTCTTTCTTTCTTTATGAAAGCAATCTTCGTTAGAATCTTCGTACAGTGTCTGCTCCACTGACGATACATTCGGCGATCATTAACGTGTTTCAAACGAACGTTTTGGGATTGGAATTTTTCGCGACTGACGGGAAAGTGCGTCACTCGTTGGCTGCCAGCCACTATTTTGCAAATCAGAAACGCACGATCGCAGTGCCTGTATAGTTCGTCGCAAGATCTTGCGAGGCGTTCATCAGTCACGTGAAGAAGCCCGTGAGAGATCCAGAGGAAATGGCAGCGTTTAATTCCGGAAGGCAATCCCTTGTAATTTACCCCGAAGCCCTACCCACCGAGAGTAATTCGAGCCGCAAATAATATTCGGGATAATTTCGATTGGTTAATTACTGTCCTGCAGTTTGCCGAACACACCTGGCCGGGCTTTCGGAACACACGCAGCGATCGATTGTCCTCTCCCGCTCGGACGTTTTCAACGGACCCGTTATTAGCCCGTAATTAACGTTATTACGAGGGAACGCGCATTTATGGTAATCGCGACCGAACCGCCGCCAATATACTCGCGCTCCTTTTATATTCCCTCCGTTATTTTTCCCTCCTTACTTTTCCCGTCCAAGAAATCTGTTTTTCTCCATTACCATTTCAACTCCTTTGAACTCGCGCGTATAAATTCTTCCGTCACACGTCTTTAAAAAGTTCGTGGAAAAGAAATTGTAATGACATAATAGACAAAACGCTTACCTAGTTTGTCCCAACTGCTAGAACAGCCGACGATTAAAACATAAAATTTCCATTAGGGACGTTGGAGCAAAAGAAATGGAACAATTTTGTACAATGAGCACTAGGACTTTTTATTTTATACATTTTACGATCAATGATTTAAATCGTTAAAAGTACTGCTGTTTCACGTCTGTAGAATTTCAAACAAAAGCTAGAAATTGGTCATTTCTCGATCATTTCAGGTTAAGTAGTGTTAGAATAAATACAGGTGGACGTGCGACGACGTTGGAAACGAATCGAGTTCAAACGATCGAACGCCCCCTCCCCCCCGGTCAGTTGTTGAGATTGGAATCAAGTCAGCCCCCTGATTCCCGCTCGTTGAAATTTCAAGTTTCAGAAATAAGAAGAAGCGCTTCTTCTTTCTGATTATCCTACGACGCGCAGAGAAACGTCGGAAGTAGACGTATCTCGTTACCGTTCAGACGTGCTAATCGGTCCTCGGGACATATCGTCGAGAAGAAACTCGACGACTCGGCCAACCTTTGCACCGTTCGTGCGTTTCTCGTTTGGCTTTGTAAGCCCCTGCGAGCGAGGTCGAACGCGAAAGGAAAGAAAGTCGCTGACGGAGACACCGCCGAGCTCTTCTTCTCCCTCGCCGTTGACTGCGAGCTCGCCCTTCCGCTTAATCGCCCTTACTCGGGGATGACGAACGTGATCGCGCAAATCCACCGCGAGGAAATTCACTCCCTCCTTTCAAATTCACCACCTTTCGCCTTTCAAAAGGCTTTTAATTACTCGCTTTCGTCCTCGCGTTCTTTCTCCTCTCTCTCTCTCTCCTCCCGGTGATACGATCGAGACGCGAACTGCCGTGCCACGCTCGTTCAGAACTATTTTGTTCCAAAATTGTAATATTTTCTCAGTCAAGTAAAACATAATGGGCAAAACAAACAAATAAATCTATATTACTTTTCAATAATTTCTATCCACAGTGATATCGTACCGACGAGTTCAACCAAGCAAGGCAGAAAGCGACGAATTATTGCATACGGTTTGGCCACTCGTTATGGTCCGCAAGCGGTTGAACGCGAATCTTGCTGTCGATATCATTCCAGAATATTCTCCGTTAGACACGCCGACCTAGTCAAGTTTCACTCGCAGAGAATTCGTGTTTGATACCTCCGGAGACAAGCCAGAGACATTCATAAATCGGCGATGAAAAAGCCCTATGTATGTATGTATGTATGTATGTATGTATGTATGTAGTTGTTGAAGCCGCGCTCGCGATAATCGCGATTAAAGGGCAACGAGCGATTCGCGGTGGAGGCGATCGGCCGCGGCACGCGCAATGGTACACGCGGCGCTTAACCTAACCCAGTTCCAAGACGAATTTCGGCCATCCAGGCTTATGGATATCCAGCGGATAGGCACGCGCGGTTGCGCGAATTCCAGCAACCGAATTACATCGAATTTGAGGTGGCGGAAGCGTGCGCGTCATCGCCGCCCCGCCTACGCCGCTGTGCCTCCGCTGCAACCCCATTAGTTCGACGGTGTACGGGCTCGCCCGCAAAATGCCTCTCGCGTAATTGCGAATTGCCATCGTTGCGTTCGACGATCGATTTCCGTGAGAACGCGACGAGCTGATTCGTCCTGGTTGTTCCTCCGGCGAACCGGGTTACCAGTTAATTTCACGTCGTTCACAGAGGATCGTATTACGTTTGTAACAACCATCCATTCTATCCCCAGCCCCCTGGATACATACATACATATATACGTGTATATATATATATATATGTATATCTGAATTTCGTTTATCTCCACACGTACACACACGTACACACCGTGTACGTACCACGCGATTAACCGCCGCTCTCATCTCGTCTTTCTGCTTTATTACTTCGGTCTCTCTCTCCCGCCATTTCCACCTCTGTTCACCTCTCTCTACTTCCACCTCTGTCTCTATTTCTATTTCTATTTCTATCTCGGTTTTAATTGTCGTATTTTCTTCCGAAAAGGCAGATTCCGGGGACGATTGCCCGGGGAGTTCGGGGGCGTTTCTCCGCCCGTCGAAATTAATCTGTCCGCCGTCCTTTGTTACACGCGGTCAAAAGTTGCCTGGGACGACAAGTTGCTTGTTATACGTTGTCTCGAGGCTGAACAAGAAAACTCCGACTAGTAGTTGGAGCCAGCAGCTAGCCAGCAGCTAGCCAGCAGCTAGCCAGCAGTGTCGTCGGACACGCGACAGTTTGAACTTTAAATTATTAGGACTCGTTTTAGATCCGGGAATGTCTCCAGTTTTCCAAAGATCAGTTCGCAGGGTGCAGCGATTAAACGCGGAACCCGGAGACAATTCATTTCACGCGTCGCCGCGTTTAAGAGTCCTCTCTGCTTGATCGTAATTACGAACGACGTACGCGGCTCGATCGCTTTCGCTCGAGAGGATCCTCCAACT
Source organism: Frieseomelitta varia (assembly GCF_011392965.1). Lineage (NCBI taxonomy): Eukaryota > Metazoa > Arthropoda > Insecta > Hymenoptera > Apidae > Frieseomelitta > Frieseomelitta varia. The sequence goes on along the minus strand of NW_025110119.1, from coordinate 115,710 downwards.
TTCTTTCTTTTTCTCTCCATCTTTTTTACTTTAGCGCGTTTCTCTGCAAAAAATGAGACTCCTTTCGTAAGAAATCTTGCGCCGATCGATCAACGTCGAGAGTGTTTTGTAAAATTGCAACATTTTCTCAGTTTTAGGTATAACGTCTAAAAACGTGAACCAGGCAAAACGAATGATAAACTTATTACTTCTCAATAATTTCTATCCAGTGATATCATCATCGACGAGTTCAGAAAGAAAAAGAAAGCGACAAATTGTCGTGTACGGTTCGGTCACTCGTTATGGTCCGCAATCAGTTACCAGTGCAAGTGGTTAACCTCCACCACGCACGTTGAGAATTTTTTGTCTCAAAATTGCAATATTTTCTCAGTTTTCTTATGTATATCAAAGTATAACCCAGGCAAAATACAATAGTAAATTTATTACTTCTCAATAATTTCTATCCAGTGACATCATCACCGACGAGTTCGGAAAGTAAAAGAAAGCGACGAATTATTGTATACGGTCACTCGTTATAGTCCGCGAACCAGTTGCCAGGCACAAGGAGTTAACCAAGTGTGTCCAATCTCCGCCACTAGTGCGTAATAGTACTTTCGATCCGTGCTTACTACAAAGAGAATATTTCTTTCGCCGAGAAACGGCGTTCGCGTTCTTATTAAACGCGCTGTAGGTATTCTTGGAATTCTGTCGGAATATTGGAAATCTATAACGGTGAATTTTTTGGGAAATTGCGACACGAGTGATGAAACTGAGTAAAATCGTGTTCTTCTTTATCGCATCGGCGATAGGTATAAAGTTCCAAAATTACTCTGAACTTCGATACCAACAGCTCGGATCGGAGCGGAGGACGAGAATTTCTGCGTGAGCAGCCTCGGGCTCAATTGAATCAATCGATCCAATTGCGGGACGTCGAATTGCAATCTCCGTGTTTCGCGCGAAAAGGAAAAAAAAAATCGGGAAAATTCGCAATCTCACGAGTGTCCTCCGTCGTTTAGCACCAAAACGCTGAAACGACGGAGGACTTGTTCGAACCTGTGATAAAAGTCAGGCGCGACGAACGATCTCTCTTTCTCTCTCTCTCTCTCTCTCTCTCCCTCTCTCTTGAATGGAAAAACCGTTTCCCATCAGGTTGACCCGGTTGGCTCCGCCGGCGTGGTTGGCGTTTGCGATGGTGATGGTGCTGCTGGCCGAGAAAATCGAGTGGTCACGGTGGTGGTGTGGATCGATCGTCGAAATTCCCAGCCGTTGCACGACGGACAGGTTGTCGTCGTTGGCTGAACGATGAGGCGGCCGCGACCGGTGCGTCGATGACCGATGATCGTTGTCGAAACGCCGCGGCGTGGGTGCATCTAGTGAGAAAGAAACGAAAGAGAAAACGAAAGGAAAAGAAAAAAAAGTGATCGAAAAAGTGATCGTTGCAATACCCGGGATAGTTGCCGGGATATTTCGTCCGTCTTCGTCTTCTCTCCGTCCAACGAGAGAGAGGGAGAAAAATGTGCAGCAAGTGCAGCGAGTGTTGCCAGGGATCTAGGCACAGCGTGGACGCTAGCCCCACGCCAGGATCCGATTCCGAGACCTCAGGTAACCACACCTTAGGCTTCCTAAGGATTCGTAGACGAGCGACGAAACACTCGCAGATGAGTTAAAGATCATCAGCGACGATCTCTCCCCTGTTTCATAACTCCCTGTTTCACGTGTTTCGCTTCGTACGAGCTTCTCGTCGATTCTGAGATCGAGATCGAACGGTTATGTTTCACGCGCGAGACGAGATTCTCCTCTCAGACTTGTACGAGAAAAAAGAGCGCGATGAAAAACAAAATTTTGGTATATATATATATATATATATATATATATATTTGAAATCGGCGCGCGTAGTATCGTTGATGATGATTGCTCGCCCTTGCTTTGCTTCTTCACGCGGAAGGAAATTTCACGTAGGACGGGAAGAACTTTGGCGAGACTCCATCGAGGTCTAATCAGTAGCAACACGGGCCGCGGATGATATTCCATGCCAAGAAAAACACCGTTCGCGGCACTTGCCCCCCTCGGGCTCTCAGTTCCGGGAGGCAAACTTTTAATTTCTCGTTGTTGAAGTCTCTGACGATTCTCTCGAAGGGACGGAAGGTGAAACGTAGCTTCGGTTTAACTTTTGTCCGGTCTGGTAGCGCCAACTATCCGCGATTACCACCGAGACCCAATGAAAACGAATCCCGCGTCACGAACGTGACGAAAAAACGAAAGACAGGGAGGGGGGGGGGGGGTAACAAAATTCAAATTACTCGTACACGGTTTGTATCGTCGACCGTGATCGAGAGCGTCCCGTTCTCAAACGCGAGAAAGCAAAAGAGAGGGAAGAAGAAAAAAACAGGGGGGGGAAAAGTCGAGAAAATTATCATTACCGGACACAAAACGTGGGAACAGAGAAGTCGCGCTTTCACAGGCGTTAAACGTACGTCTGTTTGCCAAGAGGCCGCGATTCTCAGCCGGTAACGAGAAGACTCTCTTCCGCCGGTGGCGTACGAACGAAAAGAGGATCGTTTAGGCGACACGGAAAAACACCGGTCGAGGCGTCCGTATCGCAAACGAGGTTACGAGAAGCGTGAAGAAACGTGGGAGAAGGAGGCGGAGGGGGAGAATGGGGGGCGGGGAAGGAAAGAAAAAGGGTTGAAAAGGAGAGGAGAGCAGGGAAAAAGGCAGCGCGCGCGCGGCGTTGCCTCCAGCCATCATTCTCCTCTCCCCTTCCTTCCCTCCCTCCTCCGGCCTCTTTCATTTTGTAAATACGCCGACCTTTTGACTTTTAGATTTCGCAGGAGGACTTTCACGAAGGGGCGGAGAGGGCGGGTTTATCGGGAAAGCGCGCTCGCGAGATATGTCTGTCATGGAAATTTCGCGCAAGGTTTTCGCGTCGTCTCGACATTTTATTAAATCGTTGTTTCCCGACCTGTTAGTTAGCTAGCCGAACGTCATCCCTATCGCAAACGTAACGCGAATCGGGAGAAAGTTACGTTTCTCTCATCAGGAGAAACGACTCTTTGCCCTGTTATTATCCCCGTGTATTATCTCGAACTTTGCATATATTTTGCAAATGTATATACAATAGTATAAAAACAATTTGTTTGCAATCAATTGCAATTTATTATACAATTTTTTTATAAGCAATTATTTTCTATCATTCGAATACTTTCGTTACTCACTGTATATATATATATATACACAGGGTGTTTTGTAACTTGTGGAGCCCACTTCGAGAGCTGATTGTACGCTTAAAAATAACGAAAAAAAGTCATATAAATATATGTCCTATCTGTCTTCGTTTATGAGATATAATGAATTTTATAAGCAGAGCAAACTCTAGTAAGCTAGTTTTACCAGGGATGGTATATTCAATTTTCATAATAATCATAATTGGGATGAAGAAAACCCACATGTNTTTTCAGCACGCGTTTACACGAAATATTAGAGGAAGTTCCAGTCGATATTAGATTATTCGTATGCGGTTTATGCACGATGGAGCTCCGCCGCATTTTAGCCGAGTGGCTAGGCAATTTTTAAATCAACGCTTTGCAAATAATAAATCCATTGGTCGTGGAGGTCCTGTTGCATGGCCTACTCGTTCTCCGGATTTGACTCCATTAGATTTTCACTTGTGGGGACATTTAAAATCTATTGTATACGCAACGTCGATTGAAAATGCTGACATACTACGAAATAGAATAGAGCAAGGCTTCCGACAAATTCGAGAAACACCAGAAAGAATAGAGAGAGTAACCAAATGAATGGTTACGCGTGCAGGCTTGTCTTTAAATGCAAGATGGTCATTTCGAGCATCTTTTGTAAAAGTAATTAAAACAGAAAATTCATGATATCTCATAAACGAAAACAGATAGGACATTTATATGACTGTTCTCCGTTATTTTTAAGCGTACACATTTCAGCTTCCGAAGTGGATCCCACAAGTTACGAAACACCCTGTATGTATATATATATATATATATATTAAAATTTCGAGACAAAACGTGACAATGTTTTTTTTTTCTGCTTCGGAGAATCAGAACGCGCGTTCGTCGAGAGACGACATCAGTTACGTTGACAGAGCGGCCGATTCTGCTTGGAATCTGGGGCGAGAGAGGAGGCAGCGCGTTTTCGCGGATTAACGCTCAAACTCGGGGGAGAAAATGGGCCGGCGGAGGGTAGATTTAAATTCATACCTCCCGCGTGGCTAAGAATGCGGAAGTAGCGGGAGATGCTTATAAATTCACGCGACGCACGGACGGTCGTCTCTCTGCAGGAGCAGCCTGCCGTGTTCTGCCCCTGAAATATGCACAACGCGTATACGTATGTACGTACGTGGTGTAGTGGCTAGGTCGTGAAACCTGCACGCGTTATTACACGTTAAAGGTCCATGTATTCGCCAGTAGGCAGCTAAGCGCTTCGCTCTCCCTCTCTCCTCGTTTCTGCTGCCACCGAACACAATTTCTCCGAGAGAGAGAGAGAGAGAGAGAGAGAGAGAGAGAGAGAGAGAGAGAGAGAGAAACGACTCTCGCTTCGCGATTATTCTCCGCGAGACGTCTGATCGAAGTTCAAAGGAAATTGGGCGGAGAACGCGAGCCAAAGGAAACCGAAAGGAAAATCTACTTTCCGGCAGCCTCGAGTTTCGGCAAACGCGAGAAAACTTTGATTTTTTCCCGATCGGGGAAACGTGGCACGCCGCGACGCGCGATGGCATCGGGAGGGAAGTTTCGTCAAACTCTTCGCCGGTGCTCGCTGGATATCGTCGACTAGGTATATCATCCAGTTGAGATTCCAAGCTCGAAAACTCGGTAGCTCTGCTTGCGCTCGGTTGCTCTCGCAAGTTTCGCAAATCTCAGTCTCGGCCGAAGATGTTCGCAAAGGCAGCCAAGCAGGAGAAGTTTGTCCGCGCGCTCGCCGATTAATTGCCAGTTTAATTTGCATTTGCCGCGAATGCAATCGCGCGAGCTAACTTTTCTTTTCTTTTTTTTTTTTTTTTTTTTCTTTTCGAAAAGAGAGAAAGCCTCGAGCTGCTGCTTCTTCTTCTTCTTCTCGTTTCGTGGCCTCGACGCTAACAGACTCGTATCTAATTTTCTTGTTGCAGAGGAAGAGTGGAATTCGGATGGCAAGGGTCGACAGTCCAACGACATCGGTGAGTCAGTCTTTTTCCTCGTTTCATTCGAGAACTCGCTCCAACTCGCTTCCTCTCCGCGTTCTCTTCCGCGCAGGAACCCGATACACACAGGTCGAGTAGGCTGCTAGATCCTTTCCTCCGTTACCGTTTGTTTGAACGCTGCTCGACGATCTCTGTCGGCCGTGACGATTTCTACGTACCTATTTGCCAAGCCACGACTTCTCGCCAATACAAAGAAATTAAATTAATTCCTCATGGATAACAAATTTCTTCTCCTTTTCCGAGTATTAAACAACATTAAAGTTCCTAACGTTTATCACGCTCCTTCAAGGCCACTCTGTGGCGGTGTTGGATGACCAACCCGGACAATATTGAATGTATGCAAATACTGACAATAAGCTAGCAACAGTCCACATAAAAGTGGACTGTGAATAATTAGTCATAAGGGCAAGATTCAATAGTTGGTCACCTATGCTCCTTCCCCCTCCACTTGACGATGATAACCAAATATATATATAGAAGGACATGCTTTAGAGACATTGTCACTCATAAAACATTCTAAATCACTATAGAGACATTCTATATCGTTAAGAGCATTAGACATTCATCATGTTTTAAGACATTCTAAATCATTGTATATCATCCTATTTCATACACGACCACGACTGTAAGGGAATAAACTCTTCTAAATTGTAAGCGTGTTGACTCCATTACACGGAATCCAACAGCGGGGGCGTTTGCTATTGTAGGGAAAAGTAACGCGAAATTAATCAAAGCTTTGAAATAAATATATAAAGTTTGTTAGAATTTAGAAATTGAAAGGAAAATTGAACGACGATAAGGTATTGAGATGTCAAGAACGTTGATCCGTTGGGTGAACAACCGCAGTTGGCGAGGATTCAGTTCCTTTTCCACAACAGTGGGTGATTTTTCGAGAAGAATAGAAATAGTCAAGGGTGCACAAAAAAAAAAAAAAGGATGAACGCCAGCCGTGAGTGACCTCAACACTGACGTTGGATGACCAATTAGGCTCAGTGCTGATACACCGATTGTGAGTCAGTAACAGCTTCGAAAGCGCCCTACGAACAATTATTATTCATAGAGCAAATCTCAGTAGTTGGTCATCCACGCTTCGACAATCTACAATCATAATTGAAGAAAAGACGAGCTAGGAAGAAAAAAAGACTCTTTTCCGTCAGAGAGTTTTAGTCTGCGTCATCCTTGACCACGGTTGGAAACGTTGCTTGTTATTTCTTTTCACGGAATCCGAAACGCTGTTTGATCGAATCGATCGTTCCCAGTTGATCCAAATCTGGTCTTTTCGCAAAGATACGTACGTACGTTTTTCGCGTACAACGAAATCCTCTGGCGGAACGGATCAACGAAGGAGATGTGGGTGGATCCCGGCGGAAATCGAGATCCGTCGTTGGAAGCTTTGCCGGCCGGTGTTTAAGCAGGCACGCGTTACGAGCTTAACTTAACCCCTGGAATCGACGAACCGCGTCTGTCGGGTTTCCCCGGTTCGAGTTTCAGGCCAGGCCTGACGCTCCTCTTGGACGCAGCGCGAAACCGATACGTCCACCGTCCTCTTCCTTCCTTCTCTCGTTAACTTCAACCACCTCTTCGCCCCTCTCTCTTTTCTCTTTTCTCTCTTTCATTTCTCTCGTGCGGCATGTGGCTTGCCTTCTCCGTTTTCAATCTCGTTTTTCTCGTGGCGTGTAATTTTCCACCTTATTCACGCCGAGAGTCTCGAAGGCGCTTCTTAAAGAGAAATCGATGGGAAAAAGTAGTTACGGTTAGCGTTTCGACTCGGTCCGGCAAGCCGAAACGAAGAATAATCTGAAGAATAACCAACTATAATTAAGTATCATTCAGAATACTAATAATTCGAGTAAAAACTGCGTACAATATATTTGTTATAAAATTAGCCTGTTATATGCCGAAACACCGCAGCACGTGCAGCGTCCAGTCCGTGTCGCGCATATGTACATTATTCATCTGCTTAAAACAAAATCGGCCACGATCATCGATCAAGACATTCACACCGTTATACAAATGAATTCCTCAATAGGATCGAGCCACATCTTCCTACCCTCTCAGCTTCACAACGCCAAGAGGAACTTTTAGGACCGAAACGAATTAGGCCGTCAATCTTATCAGTATCATTCGCCCCTCGCGAGATCAAAGACCAGGGGGGCTTGCTTCGATGCTGACTTGTAAGGACTTCTAATTCGGCACGCAGCGTATGCGCAGCTCGTGGCTCTCTTTTACGACACGTTGAGTCTAGTCTGCCCCCAAACCCGGGGGCAGGGGGAAATAGAAAGGTACACTGCGATACGTGTTGGATGCGTGTCCGCGAGCGAAGCGACGATCCAATAATCGAGGCGGACGCCCTTAATACCGGAAAGCCGATTTCCATGAAAGGGAGAGGTGAACGCGATCGAACCATCTCGCTAGAGCTTGGAACCCTCTCCGCCCCCCCCTTTTTTTTTGTTCCTTGAACGTGTCCAGCTGCGCTTTGAGCATGCTGGCAAAGACACCGGAAGCCAAAGGATTAACCTCTTGCGCTGGAATAACGTGTCACGCACGCCGAGAATATTTGGTCCGAAATTGCAATATTTTCTCAGTTCTGAACTTTAATTTCAATTTAAATATAGCCTGGGCAAAACAAATAATAAATTTATTACTTGTCAATAATTTTTATCCAGCGATTATCATACCGACGTGTTCAAAAAGAAAGCGACGAATTATTACATACGGTATATTTGATCACTCGTTACGTTCTGCAATCAGTTGGAATGACGTTCCACGCAGAATATTTAGTCCATAATTGCAATATTTTTATTTTTCAGTTTTAATTTCTATTGATATATAACCCAGCAAAACAAATAATAAATTTATTACTTAGTAATTTCTATCCAGAAATTTCTTAGTAATTACTTGGTAAATTTCTATCCAGACATACCGACGAATTCAAAAAGAAGAATTGTTATGGTCTGCGAACCAGTTGCCAGCGCAAGTGGTCAAACCGACGCGCGTCACTTTCAAAGTTCCACGACGACGATAGGTTTGCCTCGTCGTGCAGTTGAAGAGTCAACTTGCGAAGATTGTGACGAGTCGGATCTCCTTTCTCCCAGACAGGAGATGCAGTCGTCTCGTTCGAAAATCGAAAATCAAATTGAATCTAAATTTAAAAAAAAAAAGTAGGGAACTTTTCTTGACTAGAAATCGAAACAGAGAGAGAAAAAGAGAGAGAGAGAGAGAGAGAGAGAGAGAAATGAAAACTCGACTGATAAAAGCGCCGGTGGTGTCGGTCGGTCGGTCGCGGTGATAAGAGCGAATCTCGACGATACCGTCGCGACGAGGCGTGGCGTGGCGTGGCGTGGCGATCGGCGACGATGCTGGGTGCGAGATGGCGCGGTGCGTCGCGTGGCGTCGTCGTGCGCGACGCTCGCGTCGTCTGGCGCGCCCTCGCCACGACGGTGGACGCCGGTCGAAACGAATCGCGTGCCAATCTTTTGAAACGCCGTCTCGCCACACCCTGTGTGCCGCCACAGTTTCTCCACTTCTCGCCGAGGGAAAAAAAACACGCGCTCGAGACACGGGGCATTTCGTCGGGTGATCTGTCCGCGTTTTTCTCCGCGTCGCAATCGGTACGCGCGCCGCGTCTTGTCCTCGCGAGTCGCGTGTCCTCGCGTGTACAACCGTGCGTGGTGCGTCTCTCTTCGTCCTCTCTCCATCCTCGAACGAGGACGCCGATCGTCCGGCTCTCTCGTCCGGCTCTCTCGACTCGTTTCTCTGGTTTTTCTGTGTCCCGGTTCGACGACGACGACGACGACGACGACGACGACGACGACGACGACGCGAAATGCATTTGGACGTGGTGTATCCTCGTTCGAGGCGATGACGCGATCTCTGTGTGTGGGAGGGTGACTCTCGCGATGTCGTGAACGCGCCGGTGGCAAGTGCGAGGCGAGTACGTTGGCATGCGGATCGAAGCGGAGAATCCCGGAGGTGCGTCTGATTGATCCCCCTAGCGAAAACTCCTACGATAAACGAAAGTAAGTGAGGCGGTGAGAGGTTAGTGTAGAGGCTAGCGGGGCTAGCTCTGTGAATATAGAGCGGGGCGACGCGCGAGGATCGGTGGTTCTCTCGATGTCTCGGCTGTGGCGGCGCGGCGTCGAACGGCGACGCTCGGCGGATTCTCCGTCAACTAATATTGATTATAAAAGCAACGGCGGCGGCGGCGGCGGTGTCGGCCGGCGGCGGTGTTGGCGGCGGCAGCAACGAGGATTCCAGCGATCCGCTTCCTCTCGGTTCGGTTCTCCTTCTGGCAGCCTCCTTCTGCCCGCCTCGTCGCTCGCCTCGTCAGTGATGCACGCGCCTCGCTCACGTCCGCTCGCAAAGTGTCTCGCGCCGAGTTTTGCCGACTTTCCGCTCTTTGTCTCGCCGATTATCGTCGCACCGATATTAGTTTTTCGCGGTCGCGGCTGTGTTTCTCGCGCCTGTGTCTCTTTCCGATCGACGCCGGAGATGTAAGCAAGCGGGAATTTCAGCCGGTGAGACGTATCGGTTCCATTCATTTGGTCTGTAAGTTTGTTGAAAAAAAAAACAAAAACAAAAAAGAAATAGAGAAAGAGAGAGAGAGAGAGAGAGAGAGAGATTAATTTCCACAACGGCGATAAATCGCGATAAACGCAGGCAGCTGTTGGGAAATGGTCGATTCGGTCGGATCGATGATCTCGAGCGTACGTGCTCCCAAAGTGGAGTTGCAGCGAGAGTAGCCTCTCTCGGCTGAACAGCGGTCCACTACGATTTCGCGTAGAATGGCGAAAGGATCGTGGACACGTGGACGGCAGTGCCAGCGCTAAATAACGCGCGCGTCCTCACGCACGTAATCGCGCACGCACGCACGTGCACGTGCCGGCGCGGACGTTTCCTCTCCTCCGAGGAAGACGTTCTTCCGGCTGAAAGGCCATATAGATTTTTTTTTCCTTTTCTCTCTCTCTCTCTCTCTCTCTCGCTCTCGCTCTCGCTCTCTCTGTTTCTTTCTTCTGTCGAGCGGCACGCGCTCGATTCAGAGCCAGCCAGCCACGCACGCACACGGCCCGTCGAGACACGCAGGCGTACAAAGCACCACGCTGCTTTCTACTCGCCTCTCGTAGCCCAAGCAGGGTGAAATTAAGAGGACGTTGAATGTACCGCCCTACAACCCAGACCCCTTTTCTAACCTCTGTGTCTTCTAACCTCTCGCTCTCCATCTGTCTCCGACAGTCACTTTACTCGGCTTCTCTCTCTCTCTCTCTCTCTCTCTCTCTCTCTCTCTCTCTCTCTCTCTCTCTCTCTCTTTCTATTCTGTTTCACGCCTCGACTACCGAGCTTTTTTAATTAAACGGGTTTCACGAAAAATCGACGTAGCTCGAATCTCCAGACAATTTCAATGAAGAAGTCGATCAAATGGTTTCCGTCAGGTTCAGCGTCGAGAATTTTTCAGTCTCTCGCGTTCGGATAGACAAATCTGTCTTGTAATCTTGATTGTTTCTGTACATTTTTTCAAAAACAGCCTCGAACTCTTCCAAACGTACTTTTCCATACCCTTTCCCATACAGCTTTCGAACAATGCAACTTCTGCTGCACTTTCAGGCTCTCAATTATTTCCGTAGAAGCAATTTTCGTATCTTCTCAGCTTTTGCGCTATTATTAACAATTTTTTTTTTTTTTTACAAGCGAAGCTAATATCAAATATCTAACCGATCCTCAATCTTCCAAAATCTATCTTTCGAAATTCTACAATTCTCGATCTTGCGAGAAAGATGTTGCAACCTACTGCAATTTCAGACTCATGCGTGTCTCCATACTCTCTCGTATATAATAAGCACGCCAGTGTCAAGGTTTAATCGCCGATCGTGAATAAGAGGACGAATTACTCGATCGAAATGGTTTTTGAAACGCGTCGCGAGAGACGCAATGTAGTGTCGTTCGAATAACGCTGGCTCTCCAACGCCGTCCCGTTCTGTTCGGCAACGTTCCGAGCAATTACGATTAATTAACGCGTGTCGACGCGCGTGGCCGACCAGTCGGTTCGCTGAACCTTTGCCCGAACGAGTCCTAAACCCTTCTCTGTTTTCTCTCGCTCGTTTTCCACCCAATTCTCTTCCTTCTACGTCGTCGAGAAAATACGTTTCGACTCGAGGAAAACGAGAGAAAGACCTTCGCCGGGAAGCTGATCGTTGGCTTCCGAGGAAGATGCAGGTTCATTTCTAACGACATCTCGTTCCGCTTCCACATTTTTCCAAACGAGTATCTGTACTTTGTTGAGACGAAGGGCATGAGTGACACGATGTCTCAAGACCTTTGCACACGTTGAGACACGCGTCGACTTTTACGTTTCGACAAAAACCTGCAGCAAGATCCCTTTGCAACGTCAATTTTTAGATTTCACGATGTACGCAGGTTTCGTGAAACCTAAAAGTTGATGGACGCATAGTCGCGTGTTTCAACCTTTCAGAGTTAGTTTGCCTTTGCAGCGTGCATCGCGAAACACGCATTAGAAATCGATACACGCGTCGTCGCATCTTTCAACGTGTGCTCCGCGCGCTCCTTTGTCGTCCGTTTTTTATATACCCTGATCACAAGCTATCTAATCTACTGTTTGTTAGAGCTCTGTTTGAATAACCGTGTACGTAATTCGCCAAGACTGAGAATTAGTAGCGAGCAAAGCTTTCATACTCTCTGTTTGTTCCACGTTTATTCAACGTTATTCACGCGCATTTGGAAGATTTCTGAAGTCTTTCGAACTCCCTCGTTCCTCTCGAGTTTTAGGTTAGTCTCCTCGTCGGAGAGGAGAGGGACCAGGGGAGCGCACTTTCGGGCGCGTATTTTTGGTCGACGATAATCGATAAAACGGGGTATGCACGGCGAAATTATTGTCTGTTTAGCCTGTACTTAATGCACCCGGGGACATTTGCACTCCTCTTCGAGAACGTTCGAACGTCTTCATTGAAAATTGTCCGGAAACATGCTCGAGAAAGTAGAAAAGTAGAAAAGTCCTACCAGAGCAGATAGAAAATTCCTCGAGAGAGAAATTATTACTCTACTCCAGCGTGTAGAAACGCGGTGGAAATCCGTTTCGAGATGAGTTCGTCGATTTTCGATGGACAGACGAATTTTGTTTCGCACCGAACGAAACGATGTGTGTGTTTGAAGGATCTTCCATGGGTCTTTGAGGGTTTTCAACGTCGCCAACTGCGATCACTCGCGCTTGTAAAAGCGAGTCAAAACTTCTTCTCCGGGGTCTGATCGACGCCGGTCGTTTCTCATCCAGGCCAGATTAATACGACGTGGCGCCTTCGTTCCCTCCTTTCCTTTCCTTTCCTTTCCTTTCCTTTCGTTTCGTTCGCCATTCCTCTCGCTCGAGCTCGTTTTTTTTTTCCATTCTGTCGCTTTTTCTCTTTCTCGAGAAAGTCTGTTTTACAAAGACAAGGTCCACCGATAGAAACGCGCAACAGTTGTACTCGAAAAGGTCAAGAAACTAACCGAAACGACTGGCGTTTGCCCGTAAAATGTCCAACAAGATCGATCACGTACACGTACATGTGCATTCGACTTTGGCCAGTTGACAGGAAACTAACAGTATAAATAACGAAACGAAAATATCTATTGACACGGTGGAACACATGTCAAATTAATTAAGACAAACAGTTTTGGACGTACAAAATCTATTTATTTTGATCATCATTCAGGTTACGACGATTGCAATTGTCTGCTTCTGTCCGAACAGAGATTGATATTATAATAATAATAATATGAAAGAAACGAAAGTCTTCCATAGTCGACCAAGTCTATCGAAAGGGGTTGTTACAGTGTTACAAATAATAGAGATGCACAATCATTTATAACGATAATTCCAAGAAGTAACACTTGTAAAATACATAATATTTTAATTAGTAAATAATATATGATAGTACCGTAATATATATAAATATAATACTATTATATAAATATAAATATATATATATATATATATATACAACTTTAATACTATTATATATAATATAATAAATATAAACATATATAATAGTACTAATAAATAATATACCATGGTACTAGTAAATAATACACATTTATTCGTTTGAAGCACCGCGCCGGAAAAGCGTGAAAAAACCGGCGAGAGACATCGAAAAAGAGACATGGCCGAGAAAAAGAAAGAAAAAAAAATAAAAATTGTCAGAAGGAGGGTAGCTTTCGGTGGAATCTGCCCGCCCGGGTGTGCATTGCCAATTCCCTCGCTACTGTTTCAACAGTTAACGGCTATAATTACGGTGGCCGCGCTATTTTCGCGTGGGCGTAGTCCGTCTAGTCGAAAGGGAACGTTGAACTTGTAATTACACGAGGGTGTCGGTTATTTTCGTTGCGCTTATCGGAACGAATTTATCCACCGTCCTGGTTGCGTGGCGTTGAAAACGGAACGCGCTCCAATTTTCTACCCTCGGCGCGGACTATCAGAGAAAAGAGGGAGAAGAAGAAAAAGGTGGGGGAGGGGGGAGGGGAAAAAAAATCACCAATCGTCGGGAATATCTCTCATCGTAAACAATTATATCACAGGTAAACGTAAAGGTGTATTGTAGTAAAAAGTCGGCCAACGCGATGCGTCCAGATTAAAATACAAATGATTCGAAAGAATGAGACGATATTGTTGTCGAAATTTGCAAAGCAATCGCGCGAATACTAAAATTTCTTCGTTTTGTCGAGAGCGTGAAATATTCGTCGCTCGCGAGCGCGACCGGTTGCTCGCAGGTAGGTTCGCAGCGTGATCGTGCAGAGTCTTATCTGCGGCGACGAATTATCGAATATCCGAACGTTAGATTAGATTTCCCCGGACGGTCGCAGGCTTTCGTCGATTTCTCGGGTTAAGTTTGCTCGGCCGTGTGTGCACGCACGCCGTTATTCTGAAAATAAACGCGTTCTTTCGAGAATCTCGCGGTGTCGTGGTTGCCAGTGCTGGTCGTATCGTCGGCCACTGTGCTCCGGGTTTTATCGAGCCGGTCAGTGCATATACGAGGATATACTACGTGTATACGTGTGTGCTCGCTCCAGCTGGAAACGCGACCCGACGCTGTTGTAAGATCGGAAAGTCTCGGTTTTCCGCGTGGAAAAACGTATCCGAGAATATGTACATGTTGAGCGAGGAGCGTCACTGTGGCAATGAACAATCGTCGACAATTTCAGCTGACCTGACTTTGAAGTAATCGATGCAACTTTAAAAAGGTTGAATCGCACAATCGCCGTCTGGCTCAAGATCTCCAAGAAAGAGGTTCGAAAATGAGACCAAACCGAATCGTTATTTCGTATCAGCCTGAAGCGTCGATGACTTTTCATTACCTCTGAAGAACCGCTTCGCGTCTTGACTCGTTCAACATCAAAGAAACGCACGTGTCACGTTTGCCGCGAACGAAACGAGTCTCGTTTAATTTGCCCGAGAAAAGAAAAGTCTGCGGTGCGAGCTAATCTGAAAATTGATCGCAAATATGGATCGAGTCCCGTCGATTGATTTCCAACGTTCGACCACGGAGACCATATACGTTTTCACACTCGCGTCGTTGCTGCAAAATTTCAATTTTCAATCGCGATTGCAGCCTGCTCGCGTGTCGCGCGTGTTTCAGCTCGTTACCTTCCCTGTTTTTTTTTTTTTTTTTTTTTTCTTTTTTTTTTTTTTCTTTTTTTTTTTTTTTTTTTTATATGGGGCTTTAGAGTCGCATCGACTCTTTACGAGGTCTTTAGCGACGTGTTGGAATTTTTTCTTTATATCTGGTCGAGTAGTCTTGGGTCTCCTTTACGTGGTTGATAACGTTTTTTTAACGTTGTTTCTGGCAGGTTAGGGCGGTGCTTGGATTTAATCTGTATTTTCTTTTTAGGTTTCGGCATTTTCTGCATTTATGTAGCAGGTGTTGGGTGGTTTTGGTTAGGTTAGGAGGTATTCGTGTGTGATCTTGGAGCGTCCGATTCGAAGTCTAGTCATAGCTATCCTTTCTTTCCTGCTTATATTGTTGTTTGATATTTTTTGGTTTTTTCTTTCTTTCCTTTCTCGTTTCTTCATTCTTTGACTCGGAGTGTGAATAATCGTCGTTTTGAGAAAGTGAAACAATCAGGCGAATGGGTCCAGGTGGAATTATTATTACTGTTTTTACTAACTAATTTTTTTCCAATTCTCTTAGAATCAGAATTTCTTTTTCTTGCGAGAAAATTGCCATAGGAGAGAGATTTTTTTAGATTCTATATTACTCGATGGCAGAGTGTATTTTGGTATACCGTACGTGGTTAAGTAAATTTACATTAAATTCAAGATTTATCGTTTTCTGAATCGAAGTTTCATAATAAAATGTAGAGATTCAGAGAACAAAACGAGAGAAATTGTAATGTGAAACTGATTGACAATGTATTAAACTTTAAAATTGTCCCTCTGTACAGATGAAATAACACAACTTTTTGTTTTCTCCGCGACGGAGTAATAATTGTCGCGAGTCGAAATCAACTTTGACTCGCAATAAGAATCATGTTTTCGCGAAGTTATGAAAATTAAAATTTAGAAATAATTATGTGTCTTTTGTACGATCTTTCAAAAATGAAAAATTTCTGCCAAAAATTGAAATTGAGGTTCATCGAATCGCGATTTAAATTGAACGACGTCGACGTATCCACAGGTTAAAAATGAAAAGTTTGGTACGCGAATTCGTTCTCGATGATTTTTAATCGACTGTTTTGTTCAATTTTAATTTCAATTATTATCATAGACGTTCTCGTATGGGGTAGATCGAATGAACGAGAAATGAAACAATGTTAAAATATCATTCGAGTGTAATTGAGCAATATCGTAACATATTCATCAGGCGCACGTGCCCATTCTTTCATGAATGATTACAAATGCACTCCGCGAAATTATAAAGGTATCCACATATCTTCAATATCTATAAATGTACGCGTACGATGAAATCTAATTTCTCAATAATATAAATGAGAACTTAAAATAACAATTTAACGTTAAATACCACCCTTTATTCCGGATTCGTCTGCTTAAATTTCAATTTCGTTTATTCATCGCAGCGAAATCGGATTTCATGCGAATTACATGAAAATTGAATTTACCCACGCGTATCGCAATCTGTCTTTTTTTTTTTCTTCTTTTTTTTTCTCGCTCCTGTTACCTCCAACGCCAAACAAATTTCAAACGCAAAAGCAATCATTTACAATGTCAGTTTGGAGAAAAAGCCGAAAGAGTTCAATCGGGAACTGTGTTTCCCATATTCGTTAAAACGAACAAAGTAAACAAAGTTTCGTAAAGTTTAATTTTAAATATACCTTTAACACGTTCGTTGCGCACGTTTTCGGCGATATATGCACAGTCGAATTTTTTATTTAAATTGTGTTAAAAATATATTAATAATATATAATATATTATAATATATAATAACATATTAATAATATATAATATATTATAATATATAATAACTATATTATATATTATTAATAAATATATTAATAATATATAATATATTATAATTATAATATATAATAAATGTATTAATAATATATAATAAATATATTAATAATATATAATATATTATAATATATAATAACATATTAATAATATATTATAATATATAATAACATATTAATAATATATAATATATTATAATATATTAACACTATTATTAATAAATGCGGAAACGTTTCATTCTCTTACTTTAAATTCTAATCATTAAAGATTAACAATTTTGCATTAACAACTTTCGGATTAATTATTTCATCGTATCATGTCAAACACCGTTGCACACGAATCGTGGATTAAAAACATGCTGCTTCTCTTTTTGTTTAATTCGAATAATTCCGTACCAAGTCTCTGAGTGCTGTGAAGTTTAATTAGGGGAACTTCGAACCGGGCTAAAAATCTCGTCCCGTGTCTTTAATTCAGAGCAATTTTAGCGGAAATCTGGCCGGCGTAAGGTTTCATTAGGTTTTTCCAGCGGCAATTACCAAATCGCCGGATTGCTCGTATCCGGCGAATTTAGGCGACTGAGATTTTTTCCACCCCCCTACCTCCCGCCGCCAAACCCGTCAGCCGACGGACATTTATTATTCGACTGTGATTAATTACGCCAGCACACGCCACGCCAAGTACAGGTGGCTCCAAGTTATGAACTGCAGTTTGTTAAATACTATTTTTCGAAGCTGACAACCAAGGACAGAAGCGCCCCGGACGCATTTCGACGAGATCCACCGAGTTTCTCATTTCCTTTTCGCGCCCGGTCCTCCCTCCCTTTCGCCGTAACGTTATTACGTATAGTTGCAATTTCGCATCGAGGCCCTCTGCTTTTTCTCCTCCCTCGGAAATGAATTCGTTGCATTTTTCAAGTCGTTTCACACACCGACGCACGATCGCCAAGGATCACCGTGTGATTTTTCAACTTCAACGATCGACGACGTGACTGCATGATCGTGTGAATTTCGACCTTTGTTGAGTTGTGACAGGTACATTCAATTTTATTGGCCGCCAGTGACTTATAACAACTCAATCATTTCCGAAAGATTCGATTAAATACCTGGGATTGCACCTCGACAGAAGATTAACGTGGAAAGAGCATATCGAAGCTAAATGTAACCAACTGAAGTTAAAAGTTAAACAATATTACTGGCTCTTGGGTAGACGATCAAATCTACGCCTGGAAAATAAACTATTATTTTACAAAGTCATCTTGAAACCCATCTGGACCTACGGAATTCAACTTTGGGGTACAGCAAGGGTCCAACATCGAAATACTCCAACGCTTCCAATCAAAAACAGCAAGAATAATCGCGAATGCACCTTGGTATGTAACAAACGAAACAATCCACCGTGATCTCATGATCCCCACAATTGAAGAGGAAATATCAAAACGTGGCAACAGATACAACTCACGCGTGAGTAATCGCCCTAACCCTTTGGCCAGTCAACTGTTGGATACTACAGTACAGAGACGAAGACCAAAAAGATACTACCCTCTGGACCTTCACTATAGATTTATATAAACTATGTATCTCATTGATCGACAATAGTAATAGAGGATTGATTGCAACGTTCTTAACGGAAATGAAAGAAAAAGAGACATTCAATTTTCAGCTTTGATAACTGACAACGTGATAGTCAATTTTATCGAGTCAATGACGTGCAGTTGTGTGATTTTCGATATTTATGACAATTGGTCACGTAGAGTTCAATTTTTGTAACCAACGATGCGACTGTGGCTACGATGAATATAACAAGAGCAATCCTTGCCCGTAAATTCCCAAGTATACGAGATCTAATAACAAATTTGTCAGGGGGCGCTCATCGCCCGAACAAACGTAATTTACGGTTCAAATTCATCCTTCGTGAACTGCGCCATTTCTCACGCGCGCGCGTTCATTTTCTTGCGAGGTAAGAAACAGAATGCGAAACAACAACTGACAAAAGCAGCCTCACGCATAACAAACAAGCTTGTTAAAGAAAACTTGGCCTCGCGACACCTGTACCTTTACTGTTAGCAAATCAGTAGTTTATCCACCCCTTTAATACATAGAGAGCGTTAATTTTATGTTGAACATATATCATTATTTCGGTTGTTATTATTAACGTTGAAGAAAAGTGGCTGTACGTGTAGGATTTAAATAAATAAATTTCAAGGTGTGTGTTTGATGTTATTAATCTCTTGTCCTGGAGTCAAGTGCCTCAACTTTTTGTCTCAAATTGCAATATTTTCTCTATTCTAGTTTTAAGTATGTTTAAATAATAAATATGTTACTTAAGTATATAATTAATAAATATATTTAAATGTGTTTATTTATAATTAATAAATATACTTAAACCCAGGCAAAAGAAATGATAAGTTTGTTATTTCTTAATAATTTCTATTCAGTGATATACCGACGAGTTCAAAAGAAGAAGAAAGCGACGAATTATTGTGTACGGTTCGGTCACTCGTTATGGTCCGCGAACCAGTTCCCAGCGCAAGGGGTTAAAAAATATTCTTGGCCTCTAATATACTCTATAACCTCTAAAAAGGTCCTGGAAAGTATTTTTCTGGCACATAAAATTATCCTTGAAGAATTTTTTTTTTTTTTTTTACGTGTTAACATACATTTTTTATAATGCTAATAAATATTGTTTAATCGTAAAGCTAAGTGAGACGCAGTTCAAAGCAGAATTGTATCCAACAGCAAATCATCTTTCACGTGTTTCAACGTTATTCGTTGTGTCTTTGGGATCGTTGAATTCGTCTTGATGTCAACTACAACACAGTATTTTAAAAAATACGTCGTTGAAAAACCATTTCACGGTGACCCTCGCATTTTTTTTTCTTTTTGTAACATTAAATGCACGCCTTGAAATCATTTAACACTAGCACTATTAAAGTGGTCAAAGTGGCTAATTTAATATAATCTTTTAGAGTAATTTTGCGGATTTACGATGTTTCTTTTTAGAAATTCGAACGATTTTTGTAAAATACGAATATTGTAAATTGTAATTGTGTAATTTTGTAAAATTCTGTGATTTTGTAAAATTCTGTAATTTTGTAAAATTCTGTAATTTTGTAAAGTATGAATGAAAGATAGTTGTAGCGTCAAATCCTAGCCACTTTCACTTTTTAACGTTACCAGCAATCGAAATTAATGGAGATGTTCGGCACAAAATTAACACCCTGTACATGCGCCTCGCGTACGAGCGAACTAGCCCCGGAAGAACGTTCTCGCGAACGATAAGAAGCAACCTGCCTAGTTACTACAAGCTTCGAACGATTATCCGGTATTAGATTGCATAACAAACAGCCTAGGAATCGCGTTCTGCCAGTTATCTGGGTCATCTTCGCGGCACTGACGTGCACAGAACTTGCAGGCCAAGTTAGCGCAACAAGCGGCTGCCATAACTGGCTACGACACGGCCTGTCAGCGTTCCACTCGCGCGAGTAATCGGCCGTCGAGCCGAACAGCCGTTCGGATCGGACGTCATTGTTGTTTTGACGAGTTTGTTAACGCAACAATCGGGAAACTTGCCGGCAACGAACAACGATTCCCAAGCGGCGCGCGGATAATGTATTCCGTGCGAATCGCGCGACGAGTTGATACCATTTTCAGACGCGATCACGTGTCTGGCAGTTGGAGGAAAGTTGACGGTAGCTTTTAATCCCCTTTGGGATCTTTGACGAGACGCGTCGTGAAAAATGACCAAAGAATTGATTTATGAGTCGCGTTGACTTTCGCGCTCTCCGTCTTTTCTCTTTTCTTTTTTTTTTTTTTCAGTCTCTTTCCGTTTGCAGTCGTCGTAGACAAAAATTCGACTCTACGACGTTACGATATTTTGTAGAATAATAATATATATATATATATATATATATATATATATATATATATATATATATAAGTGTCTAAATTATTCGAAAAATGTTTATAAGAAAGATTGTACGGTTCTAAGGGAATCGAGGAATAATTTTTCTGTTATTTTGCTGTTCTGAACATTTTGGATGTAATATGTGAGATTCTCGTAATTCTCATCATTCGAATATTGATCGATAAATATATGAATTCAAAAGATCAATAACTTTCTTAATATTCGTTGAAGATTGCAAGAATTTCTAGAGAATTTGTTGATTCTGAGAAGCTAGGTTTCTTAAAAATAAGCTATTAACCTTCGAAATGAAAAATATGTGTGATAAAATTATAAATTTTAATTTTCAAATGATTAATATCAATTGATTATAAAAATATTGGAATATTATATTTTATTTTTGCTTTGCGATCAAGAACAGTTCGTTTGACTTATTAATTCGTATACGGTTAATAAATACGAATCAGTAACGATCAACGATCTATTCACTGATCATGCACTTTTAACCGTTCTTCTTATGGTTGTATCATTTATAACTGGAGGATTTGGGAATTTTTTAATATAATTTTTTGGGAATTTTTTAATATAATATTTAAATATTTTAATCTGTTACAACTTCCTAAATTGTAACTTCTATTGTAATATTGTAACATCCGTTTTACAATACCTACAATCACAATTGGAAAATATCGCACGAGCTTACTGGCCAGCCTAATAGTCGCGTACAAAATTACTTTTGTATTTTAACACTAAAGTATATAATTTTCATCAGAAACATTAAAGAAAAAAAGAAACAGAAAAAGTAGAAAAATACAATGAAATACGCAAGCTACTATTTGTTTTTCGAAAAATCTCTCTATTTAAATCTCCCAAAAATACGCTGTTTTGCATCTACAACGTGTCTAAAAGAAAATTATAAATCATTCAGTTTGACCACGTCGGTAGTTCTACAGTGTTAATAAAACGGCGCAGTGTTGGAAAACGTGCAGCGCAACTGCGGTAGAAAAAATTCAAGTAGCTCCGTTTAAGCATCGACCTGGCTCTTAACTTTCGAACACGCGAGTGGGAGGGGATATATTTTTGGAACAAAACTTGGTCCTTTGCGGCGCGGCCTTCGTTTCTGCAGCACCGAGCAGTCGCGAGCAACTTCGCCGACCTGCATCCGTATGGTCAGCCGCGTATTTTTCCGTGAGAACCTTTCGACTCCTGGACTCGGTGTACGCGAAACAGCGAGACGGAAGGAGATTTTGTTTCGCGAACGAAAAGTTTGAGAACCTGGGGGGGAAATTCCATCGGAGAGCCAGACAGTGAGAATTCATGTTTTTTCTCTTTCTTTTTTTCTCTTTTTCTCTCTCGGGTTTCGAAAGTTACACGAGGGCGGATGGATCGCTGCCGCTTGTTAAGGAATGTCCTTAGCAATTGGTGCTGCAGCGCGTTGCAACGTTAACCCGGTTTCAGCTTCGTCAGTTCGGTTGAGAAAAGGATCCTAATGTTGGATTAAATCGAGAAACTTTCGAGATGGGAGCGGAATCTACGAGTCTGTCGAGTCGTGTCTGTAGTTGTTGTAATATTTGATCCAGATTGAATTAACATTGAAAACCTGTGTGTCTAACTACTTGCTCTGGCAATTGATTGCCGACCATAACGAGTGACCAAACCGTCATTCCAGCGCAAGAGATTAAAACGAGTGTTTAACGTCTGTTTTATTCGTTAAATAATCAGTTTTATGAATTTTACGAGATACAAAGACGAGATATATGAGAATATATTTTTTTGATAGTGCTGTCTTTTGAAAGATGAAGCCACATTAGCCTATTTATGATGGATCACGTGAGAGGTCGATGATGTTCCTCAGTAAATTATCCGTATATAAATATACGTAACAAAAATATAACAATTTGCAACTACAGCTTCGAGGTATTTTCGACCAAAAAATCGAAATACGAAAGCCACAAGTAGAAATCGATAATTCAATTTGTATTATATCCAGAACGAATCAGCCATCTTAAAAATTGAAAATTTCAAATTAAATGCAATATTTCAAGAAAGAGAAAGATGTCTGGACGAAAAAAAAAAAACCACAAATTGACCTAGTTAAAAATTAACCAAGTCCTGATGCAGTGGATGCTGTTGGGGAATGTTGAATAAACATTGAAAGCAAATGAAAAGTCCAACTATATTTCAAAGCAGAGGAAAGGAGAAAAAAAAAAAGGGAACAAAAATCGATGCAAAAACCACAGACAACGATCGATAACTCAATCTGTCCACATCCAAGGCAAGCAATTCCGAGTATACCGTCTCACACATGCGCGCGGCACATTGCAATAACCCTCTTCCGACGATAGGGCTTCGAAATTTCATTATTCCACCAAGAAGCACGCTGCCCCGCAGGCGATATTTCCTCTGCAACCCTTGCCCAATAAACAGAGAAAATGGATCACCTATGACCGATACATCCCCTTGGTCGGAAACCGCAGGAATCGGAAACGTGGCTCGACCAGTGTAGCAGCAACGTGGAAGACCGTTTCCAAAAGATCGCAATAACGACGCCGCGTCCTCGCGTTCCCCGGTGCAGTCAGTCGAATTTTATTAAACGCGTCGTGTTAAGACAAGACCTTATCGTTAATCTGAATCTGATTGCTCGAGCTGAGTGAAAGGAACGTGACACGAAATTGATTAAAATTGAACGTCACTGTTGAACGAAAGATTTCATTTTGGCAGTATTTATGTTGGGCGTTTAGAGAGTGTCTTTTATATCTTCTTTCAACTGTTTTTTTTTTTTTTTTTTTATTTATGAAATAAATGGTACGTGTAATAAGTAATAAGTAGTTGGGAGTATGTTTAGAGAATTTCTTTTAAATCTTCTTTCAATTTTTAATTTATGAAATAAATAGCATGTTCAAGCAATAACAATATTTTTTTTATCGATGTGCAACAAACATTTATTAATATTCAATAACAACAATTTTTTAACGACCCTTGTAACGGGAACTCTATATTTTTTTTTATACGTGAAGTTTTAATAATTTTCAAGAATGGAATTTCATATTCTGTTTTATTCTGTATACAAAATTATATATTTTTGTTGGAAATTTCGTAAAACGGTGTATTTTTAGTGATTTAAACGATTTTTCGTAAAATGTATAAATAAAAGCTTCCTATCATAACTCTGTTGAATTATGAACTTACTTCTTTTTCTTTACTTATGAAATAATATGTGTAATAAGTACTGTGTAATAAGTAATAAGTAGTATGTTGGGAGTATGTTTAGAGATTTTCTTTTAAATCTTCTTTCAATTTTTAATTTATGAAATAAATAGCATGTTTTTATAATATTTTTTTTACCGATGTGCAACAAATATTTATTGATATCCAATAACAAAAATTTTTTAACGACTCTTGTAACGGAAACTCTATATTTTTTTTTATACGTGAAGTTTTAATAATTTTCAAGAATGGAATTTTATATTCTGTTTTATTTTATATATAAAATTATATATTTTTGTTTTTAAAATTATATATTTTTATATATTTTATATATATAATTATATATAATTGATAAATGATAAATTTCGTAAAACGGTGTATTTTTAGTGATTTAAACGATTTTTCGTAAAATGTATAAATAAAAGCTTCCTATCTTAACTCTGTTGAACTTACTTCTTTTTCTTTACTTATGAAATGTGTAA
This sequence comes from Frieseomelitta varia, assembly GCF_011392965.1. Taxonomy (NCBI): domain Eukaryota; kingdom Metazoa; phylum Arthropoda; class Insecta; order Hymenoptera; family Apidae; genus Frieseomelitta; species Frieseomelitta varia. Next base: position 91,484 of record NW_025110119.1, on the reverse strand, counting down.
TAAGTACTGTGTGATAAGTAATAAGTAGTATGTTGGGAGTATGTTTAGAAATTTTCTTTTAAATCTTCTTTCAATTTTTAATTTATGAAATAAATAGCATGTTTTTATAATATTTTTTTACCGATGTGCAACAAATATTTATTAATATTCAATAACAACAATTTTTTAACGACTCTTGTAACGGAAACTCTATATTTTTTTTTATACGTGAAGTTTTAATAATTTTCAAGAATGGAATTTTATATTCTGTTTTATTTTATATATAAAATTATATATTTTTGTTTTTAAAATTATATATTTTTATATATTTTATATATATATAATTATATATAATTGATAAATGATAAATTTCGTAAAACGGTGTATTTTTAGTGATTCAAACGATTTTTCGTAAAATGTATAAATAAAAGCTTCCTATCATAACTCTGTTGAATTATGAACTTATTTTTTTTTCTTTACTTATGAAATAAATAGTATGTGTAATAAGTACTGTGTAATAAGTAATAAGTAGTACGTTGGGAGTACGTTTAGAGATTTTCTTTTAAATCTTCTTTCAATTTTTAATTTATGAAATAAATAGCATGTTTTTATAATATTTTTTTTACCGATGTGCAACAAATATTTATTAATATCCAATAACAAAAATTTTTTAACGACTCTTGTAACGGAAACTCTATATTTTTTTTTATACGTGAAGTTTTAATAATTTTCAATAATGGAATTTTATATTCTGTTTTATTCTGTATGTAAAATTATATATTTTTGTTGGAAATTTTGTACATGTAAAACGATGTGTTTTTAGTGATTTAAATTATTTTTAAATTACTCTTTAATCAAGTGATTTTTCGTAAAATGTATAAATAAAACCGTCCTATCGTAACTCTATTGAATTATGAACTTTCTCTTTTTTTACTTTATCGTTTGAATCGGTAATTTTGTGTTTTAATATGATGATCATAAGAAGAACAGGTTCGAAATGTAAAAACAAACGTGCACTGAAGCGGAGGAGGTCTCTTTCACCCTTCTTCCTCTTTCTAAATTCGAAATTATCCCAAATTATCCGCCAGAACGAATCCTAAAAAGAAACCAAATATCGCGCTTGGCGAAAGCACGTTGTTCGCGCGATGCGATCGGCGATAGCTCGCCCCACGAAACGTATCCGGCATTGAGCGTCCTCTTTCACAAAGCGATGGAACGAAACCATCGTGGCCGCTTGTGGATCGTTGCGGATTTGCCTGGCTGACTCGAATTTCCCCGTGGCGCACGTGCACGCCCCATAATTGGGACGGCGCGCGTCCCGTGTATGCAGTTATCATAATGGGTCGAGGCAGCACGGTCGGGAAGGGAGAGAGAGAGAGATAGAGTACAATTGAATGCCGTGCTTGGTCGCGCAGGCCAACTTCTTTGAGCAACCGGACTCGCAGCGAGTCGCGTCGTCGGGGGCTTTTAATTAAATTCGAGACACGATTGGTTCGCGGTCGCCTCTGCTCGTAGCACGCTTAATTATGTTCCCTTTACCCGCTCGCCTCGCGACAATGTCCTCATTTCGCGTGCAGAATCTGTCCCCAGGAAAGGATATCGACTGCCGCGCGCTATCGTGCAGAAAGACGCTGGCCCGTTTCGGCTACGTCTACGGACGATCAGAGGAATTTTCGCTGAGAAAATGGACGAAAGTTCAATTATTACCAAGATCGTGCGTTGGCAATTGGGAGGGGGAATGATGAATTTGGGGGTTTTCAGTGTATTTAAATGTAGGGAAAACAAAGGCAAAACAAATGACAAGTTTATTACCTTTTAATAATTTCTATCGTGCCGACGAGTTCCAAAGGGAAAGAAAGCGACGAATCATTGTGTTCGGTCACTCGTTATGGTCCGCGAACCAGTTGCCAGCTCAAGGGGTTAATTGATTAACTGGGCCATTAACGATGATCCTCCAATTGTTTTCACCAGGTGTAAATTACATTAATCTGTAGTGTCCGTGGACGGTACAAATTCCCATTTACAATTCTAATTAATTCTGATTTTACGATCGCGCTCGATGTAGTATATTTTGTCAATTTCTGTGTTAACCGATTTCAGTGAACCCACGTATCCTTTCAATCCGTTTGCCGCGTTCTCTTTCGTCCATTTCGAAAGTTTCTGAGGTAATGCGCTCAAATTAGATCGACTGATATTTCGTAAAATCGAAGACTCGAAAGGCAGAGTGATTAACTGGCGAGTTCCTAGCATCCTATTACACGCAGTCGATCTGTCTGTTCAAAGGGATCGTCACTTTGCGTCTCTTTGACTGCGATTAGACGTCCGTGTACTTCGTAATTTTCTGATTCGAGATACACGATTTCTGAATACCACAAAAAAAAAAAGAAAAAAAAAATTAAATAGTAGTCCAATACAAACTCAAATGAAACAGAGAAATTTCAAGTTCTTTTCATCTAAATGTTCAAAATTCATTTTAAAAAAAATTTAAATGTTCCGTTATTTTAAAAATATTTTTCTAAATAAACGAATGATAAATACACTTTTCGAAGATATTCTTCCGCTGAAAGAAAAAAATATGACGAATTCACGATTGATATTCAAACGTATCTTATTATGTAAAAATTCGAAAGAAGCAACAGTTGATACTTAGTTCAACGATTTTTTTCATTTCTTCCAAAGTTCGAAACGGTCGGTTACATGTAAATGATCGAGACGAGCGTTGTAGCCATTTTTCTCGCCCGAGAAATCGTAAAATTCGTGCACGTACCCGATAATAATGAGGACACGTTCCTCGCAGACAGTTATTATAATGAAGCGAGTAGGAAGATGGTATAACTCGATTCTTACGTCCGCCGGTGCTTCTGCCGTATTCTGTTCTTTGAACATCTGCATTAAGTTGCGGATAAATTTAATTAAATTCGAGGCTCGGTTTCCTCGTTCCGCGATGTAAACCTGCATTTCCTTCGAATATATTGTTTCACGTAATTATCGTGTCGCGTATATTTTTTTATTACCTTCGGGATTCTTTGTATTATTACAATATGTTCAAAAATAAGCTTCAAGAAACGATGATAACTTGCAAAAAAAAAATTTATTCAGCGAGCAACAAAGTTTCGATATTTCCGCTGTAATACAAATTGAACATACTTCGTACAGATTTCTTCATATAAATTGAGTTTCTTCATTTTCTCAATCATGCTGATAGGACGGGATTTTATGGAAAAACAACGTTACGGAAAAATCTGTGTTATGAAAAATATATATATTATATAAAATATTAAAATTATATATTATATTATATAAAATATTAAAAATTATATATTATATAAAATATTAAATATATATATATATTTGTTTAAAATTTCCGTCTATAAATTCCATCTTCTAAAACACATCTGATGCGTCTCTTTTGTTCACGCATATTGCTATAATGCAACATATAAACTAAATAACATACAGACGTTGTACGACGATCTAAACGTCGATTTCAAAATCGAAATTTAGAAATCTCTAAAAATTCCCAAGCAAAATTCGAGAATCTTCGGGAATCTCTCGCCCCCCCCCCCCTCCCCCCTATTAACGCCCCTAATTCCGTAATACAGTTTTCAACTTTCAGCTGCGGCCGTCGCCGACCAAAACAAGCCCCCACTCTTTTATTCATTCCGGCCGCGGCGGCGAATTTTTCTGAAAACTTCGCCTAAGTGACGAAAGCTAATTTATCACGTAGGAAGAATAGAAAGCCAGCCCGCTCCTCCGTGCCGCTTATATTAAATCTAGCCGCGGCGGTCGTATAAAAATTCTTGAATTTTAAGCAGCCTCCCACTGCGCTTTCAACTTCCACGTCTCGTACCCACCACCCACCACCCACCACCCTTCTCGCCGTGTCCTCGCGTATGTATACCGCTGGCGAGGGAAATAATAATGCGGCAGCGATCCACCGTGCCTCCGGTTATCTCACCGCCGGGCAGCAGCAACGTATAACTTCGGCCAGAGTCATCGGAATAGAAACCGCTCGGTGTTGTTTCAGTTTTGATCCTTGGAGGACAGTATACCATCACCGTCGCCGTCGTTCTCACGTAGCTTCGTACTTTGACGCGTAATTGCACGACGGCTGCGATTCGACGGTTTTCTACGGGAGGAATCTCGGCGAGAAACTGTCTCTCTTTCAGTCGGTGTCCGTCCTCGGGGAGAGATCGCGTTAAATCGTGTACAGCATTTGTCCGCATTTGTACGAACGCGGCGACCGGGTAACGAGATCTGATTAACTCGGCGAGAGGTTGTTTGATCGCGAGGAAAATTTCGATCTGCCTCGGGTGGTCGACCGATTAAGGAGCGGCGTTGCGTCGATGTTTCGTTGGCGATTGTCCGACGGTGTAATGTTCTTTTGTTAAAATCTTTTGCGCTGGAATGACGTCGAGAATTTTTTTTTCCAAATTGCAACGTTTTTCTCAGTTTTAAGTATATTTAAATATACTTAAATAATAGATATATTATAAATATATTATTTAAATATATGATTAATAAATATATTTACTTAACAATAAATATATTATAAATATATTATTTAAGTATATGATTAATAAATATATTTACTTATAATTAATAAAGGGTGAAATATATTTACTTGTAATTAATAAAGGGTGAAAATAATAAGGGTGAAATGAGTTTTGACTTAGTGTATTTTATTACTAATTTTGGAGAAAGAGAATACGAAGTAAAATTAAATAACAACATGTTCTGAGGGATAAATTTGTAAATTTGAAGTTTGAAATTTTCTGTGGATTGGCGTGTAACAGATTTTTACTTACGGTGAATTCGACTAATATTCGGAACTAATTCTGTTCGGAACTAAACTGTAAAAAGAAAGTTACTACCTAAATATTGAAACTAATTCGTAATTTTGTAAAAAGAAAGTTACTACCTAAATATTGAAACTAATTCGTAATTTTGTAAAAAGAAAGTTACTACCTAAATATTCAAACTAATTTGTAATTTTGTAAAAAGAAAGTTACTACCTAAATATTCAAACTAATTTGTAATTTTGTAAAGAAATTACTAACTAAATATTGAAACTAATTCGTAATTTTGTAAAAAGAAATCGTACAGTAATAAATTTAGGCTCATTTTAAAGCCCTAGTCTCAAAATATGTTATTCAATTTATTCTGTTCAATTTATGTTATTCAGTTTATTCTGAAACGTATGTACATAGATCTGAAACATAATCAGTGGGTAAGTTTACGATAATTTTCTTCCCGAGAATATTGTAAATTGTACGCAAAAACATTGGAAAAAGTTTTTTTCACGACTAAACTCCGCGATAGATTTGTAGATTGAAGCTTCCCTTTTACAATAGCTCTCAAAAACTTGGTGTATGATTTTTTTCCCGAACATTTTATCGAACTTTGAATGCTAGGTTCAGATGACGAAAATTCGAAGTTGTTATGCTCGTTTTCATCTGACATTCAAAGTTCAATAAATTGATGGAAAAAAGTCGCACACCAAGTTTTGGAAGGTAAAAAGAAGACTTCAATCTTCAAGTCCATTATAAATTCAATCGTGAAACGAATTTTTTTGCATTTTTACATATTACGATAATTTGCAGCATTTTCGAGGAGAGAAGTGTCTTCGCTCTGTCATCTCTTACACATAAAAAATTATTTTACTTTATAAAATGAAATGAACGATGCACTTCGAAATAGTACATGCTTCAACAAAACCTCAAAGTTTAAAACAGACTCAAGTTTACCATTGTACAATTTCTTTTTACAAAATTATAATAGTTTCAATATTTGGTGTTCGAGTCATTGTAAAGTATTTATTGTGTGTCGAAAAATTATTAAGCGCAGTCTCTTCCAACGCTGCGCGGCGTTACATTAAAATTTCCATTGAAAGCGAGTTACTTTCGCACGAACTACAACTTACTTTCGACTTATAGAGCTCTTTTACAAGGAATTTCACTTAGGTGAATTACATTTTCACCAAACTGCTATTCAAAAGCAGTTTCAGCCAACGGCGACTTGAAACGTTCTCCTATCCAAACTCGGTAGAAAAATTCGTCTTTTCTTCTCCTTGGAGAAGTATCGAGAACAAGAAACTCACGCAATGTCACGTGCATGCGAGCAATCAAGAACGAAAATAACAGCGCGATGATATGAAGAAAAAAGAAAGAAAGAAAAAAAAAAACACGTCTCAGAGAAAATATTCCATGTCAATGCACACAAGCCAGTTTGCAAGATTTTCAATATTTTTATTCCAATGTTCGTTCGAACGATAGAAGCGAACTGTTGATCTGCAAATTAGAAAACCGCTGATAACGTGTCCGTGTTCTACCTTTTCATTCGATTCGTCGAAAGCTAAATAGATCGTGACAACCTCGGCACGTTTTTTTACATCTAAATGATCGCGAAACAAGAAGCACCGATCTTAAACGCGTACATTCCCCTCGAAAAACGGTGACAGGATTGACAGTCTCATTTTCTGCGTTTCAATATTTATGAAAACAAGAGAGAACAGAAATCTGGATTCTACACGGATGTATATTCCTTTTGAGGATTTTCTGTTGTTTCGACGATACTTTGTAAAAACTCAGGATGTAATTATTTAAACGAGCGGTGTTCCTATTTGTTATGATCCAACGGTATCCTGCAAAATTCAAGGAATATGAAAAAGTAGGTCGTTCAGTTTCAAAGTTGAATGAAGACAATTTTTTAAAAATGTCCCTTCCTAAAAAAAAAAAATAGAGAAAGTATCGTTTTTTAAATATTTTTAATTTTTTAAAAATATTTATATACTTTAAGTAAGTAAATATTTATAACTTTAAATAAATATTTTTTATTTTTTAAAGTATTTTTGAATATTTTAAGTATTTTATATATAATATTATATAGAATACTTTATATATATATATATAATTTTATATATAATTTTAAAGTATTTTTGAATATTTAAGTATTTTATATATAATTTATTAATATATATTTTAAGTATATATATAATATATTTTATATATAATATTTCAGTATTTTAATGAAATATATAATATATATATTATATATATAATAAATATATAATATTTTAGTATTTTAATGAATATTTTTTTGAATTTTTTTTAAATATCCAGAGTTTTTTTTTGAATATGCAAATTCCCCCAACTTTTACTTTCTTGATTATATTCGTAAAAATACGAATTTTCATTTGTAAATGTCATTATAGTCTGTCCTGTGTTCTTCAAAAACATCCAGATACATACAATTGACCAGGAAGTAATTCTGACGTGAAAAATCGTCAAGGAAAAAAACGGAGTAAAGTTGTTTGACTTAATACTTTGTTTTCGAGGAAAGGAAGCGTTATGTAGAAAAATTTTATTCTTTCTCTTTTCTTCAAATAGATTAGACTCACATTCACGCTTTCGACCTGTACATACTCCCATTTTTAAAAACCCAATTCGATCTAAAAGTCAGTAAAATTATTTCCTCGAACAAACGTTTCCATCCCTTCGTTGAAAGAAAAATCCTCTCAAAGAAAATTTCTAACAATCCGCGCATTTAACGACCACCGGTGGATGAGAAGAAAGGGGGAGAAAAAAAAAAAAGAAAGAAAGAAAAAGAAAACCAGCAATTCAAGAAGCACGCCGGTAAAAAAAGAAAAAAAAGAAAAAAAACTGGCGAACGAATCGATCTGGCCGATCGCGGAACAATTCTTTGATCAAACAGGCAGCACGACGTGCCGTTGAACAACCATTCGATTAAAACTTTCGTCAACGTGCGCGCGCGCGCGATCCACAGAATGGATTCGCCCCGATGGAGAGAGAACAGGCTTGGTTTAAATGAGAACAGACAGCCGGATACCGGATATCGGAAGCAGACTTTACAAAAGCGTAAACCAACGACTGTTCCTTTGCACCTTTCGACATTATAACCGTGTCGCGTTTTGCTGCAAACAAATGTCGTCGTCGTCGTCGTCGTCGTCGTCGTCGTAACAGCGCGTTACGTGTTTTTGTCGTCGACTGTTTCAGCTTTCAGACAACTCTCCGGCCCGTTTGCGCGCGCGTGAATCCTTGGAGAACGGCATTCGCCTAATATTTCGCGCTACAGTTGGCCGTCTGACTGCGTCCGCGTTCGAGCGAACCGTTTCAGCTGGCCGAGCCGCGCCGTTTAAACGATTCGTATCGTGTCACCGTGCTATCGCGAATTGTCATGTCACAAAACATGCCTGGTATTCTCTGCACGCACATACACATATATACATACACACACACACACACATACACATGCGCGAAATGTAGGCACGGACAACGTTCCATCGTGTAAAAGGGGAGGGAGAGAAGCAGCGATGATTAATCGTGCCGACTGGCCGCGTTGAAACGATCTCCTCCGGCCACGGTTTAACGATTCCCTCTGAATAATAGGGGCCGATACGGATCGTTATAAATTAACTGGCACTTTTTCCCATAGCTTTCACTTTGACGTTTAGTTCAGGGCGAATTTAGCTGGCTGTTGTTTGCTGGAATCTTGAAAGTTCGATCTGTTTCTGTTAATACGATACTCGGAGTTTGACAGACCGTGAGATGAGATTGTGTATAATGCGTGTGTTGAAGGAACAGTGTGTTTGCGAGAGACTGGAATTCAGAATTCTTGAGACTCTCTATCGACGAATTTTTGATGAAAAAATGACGTTTAATTTTTTATTTGACTATGTTTCTTCCTTCATTCTATTTCACTTTCGTTATTGAGCAATTCTGTTGGGCGAATAGTTCTCCAACAGATTTTAATATCGTTGAAATAATTTCAAATTTGAAAAAATAGCTATGTATATATCAGCGTCCTGTTGGGACTTGAAAGAAAAATTATGGACAAACTCTCTTACATTGTGATAGTGAAATATACAGTACATGATTAATATGTCAATAATTTTATTAAAACATTCACAATGTAATTCACAACGTGTCTGCATCAAATGTCGAAGTTTCATTAAAAACAACAAATTTCCTAAAACTTTCGAATGTACGTGTGTCTATATTATTCTGTAACAGAACAGGTGGTTTGAATTATCTATCGAGAAGGTTACTGGGTAATAGGATATATTTGTCAGTATGGGTAACTGGTAGTTTTAGCCATCGTTACTTGAATTAATCGTGGCTGTAATTTTAGACTCCACTCTGTTCAAATAGTGAAGTTCACACTGTTAGTGATGTAATTATGCAGACTAGTCATCTTGGTTGTCAATTTGAATTATAGATAACAAACTGAGCAACCTGGATTTTCTTGTTCGATAATTTACCAATTAACCGTTCAGGGTTGCAACGACATCATCCTGTGCAATCTTTATCAGAAATTATAAATTTTACATAAACGAAATGAATATATCAGCATCTACTGTCCATTTAAAGCTACAGAAATTATTATTAAACCTGTCTAGCTATTATTTGCGTAATTAAAAAGATAATAACTGCGTGACAAAATGATTAAAAAGTTTAAATCATCAACCTTAAATATTAGTAAATTAGTGATATTGGTAAGTCAACAAGTAAAGTAAATTGACTAATTTACCCATCGAAAGAGATAATTTTTGTTTCTTTCGTCATCAATGCCATAACACTCCGTAACTTACGACCAGTAAAATTTCATCAACTAGATCAACTCAGCCAATTGCAATTTATTCAACAGAGAAATCCTCTCGGAATGATCTGATTTTTCGAGAGTACAAAATCGTATTAGCGTGTAGACTTTTCAAAATACGAAACTCTATATGAAATGCAACGAAGCGCAACAATTCTATCGTAAATTCAATCGATCGCCGTTCGCTGCAAGTCCGTAACTCGGGGTCCATTAAAATATTATACCTGTAAATTGCGGCAGCGATTGAATCAAAACGAATGAAATAAAAGAAAAGAACGAAAAGAAGAAAAAGCGAAATGAGAATCGTCCACGGAGATCCATCAAATTTTATTGGCCTCCCCCCTCCCCCCTCCCCCCTCCCCTTCACTCCCCCCACTTCTCTCATCGTTTCCACATGACAGTATTCCACGATGAGATTTCGTTGCGTCTAGGGAACCGGGTAAAAAATTTAATACGCCATTAGCGACAGCTATCGATCGTCGAAACTTCGAATGAGACCGACTGCTTAATTCCTTCAACGCGCATTTGCAAAGTGGTCGTAGGTGCGGCCGGTGAAAACGATACGCGAAACAGAAAGAGAGAGAGAGAGAGAGAGAGAGAGGGTGAAAGAGCGAAATAATTGCGCCCGCGAGGCACAGAACATGACCGGACAAAAAGCTCCTATTAAAAAATTCGTTTTGACATTCCGCGCTGGAAATTCGAGCCAACGATTCGTTATCTTCACCCGGTGACGCGCGAACCTGCGCCACGTATGTACGACCGGTTGAAGTTGCGCGGCTGAAATTCGTAACGAGGAGAGAAAACGCCTCGATACGAAGCGTGAAACGCGCGTTATCGCTACCATTTCCGGGCGAAGTATCAATTTTCTAGCATTAATTCCGATACGCTTGTTACCGGTTGACTATTACGAGCAGACTCCCCCCCCCCCCCCCCCGATTTGTTAGTACCGGGCATTTTTGCGATTAATTTTTTGTGCGCATCGCGAAGGGAAAATATTCTTGCTGGCGAGGCTCCGCATCGCCGAGCGCTGAATAATCGTGGAAAATATTGTATATTATAATATTGATTATTGATTATTATAGTATAATAATATAAATATTGTAATATATATATACATATATTAATATAAATATTGTATATAAATATTACACTATTGTATAATATAAATATTGTATATTATAATATAATAATAAATATAATAATATGAATATTGTATGTAAATATTATAATCTAAATATTGTATATTATAATACTATAATACTGTGTAATATAAATATGGTATATTATAATATTATAATATTGTGTAATATAAATATTGTAATATTTAATATATACAATATTATAATATTGTGTAATATAAATATTGTAATATTTAATATATATAATATTATAATATTGTATAATATAAATATTGTAATATTTAATATATATAATATTATAATATTGTATAATATAAATATTGTATATTATAATATTATAATATTGTGTAATATAATATATCATATTGTATTGTATAATATTGTATATTATAATATTATAATATTGTATAATATAATATAGCATATTGTATTGTATAATATTGTATATTATATTATATATTGTATATTGTATTATATATTGTATATTGTATTGTACAATATTGTATATTATAATATACAAGATTATACAATATAATATTGTATATTGTATTGTATATTATATTATTACAATATAATATTGTACATTATATTGTATATTATAATATTGTATAATGTAGACTTGTTTATCTTATTCTTATTTCCAACAAACTCACTGCTCGTTAGCACATATTACAATCTTCAAAATTGATTTATTAATGGTGTCAGCGTCTTTCGAAGACGATGATCGAAACGGTACGCGTTAATTTTATAAAATGTATCGTAAAATAAAATTGCCTCAACTCCTAAAATAAAATGCGTGCAAAATTTAAGAGAAAAAGAAGTTTTCAAATTGACGTGAAATTGCATCAATTGCGTCACTGCTTCGAACTGAATTTATCTCGCGTGTTAGATACCAGTTGAAATTCAAACGCGAGCCTTTCCGTGCTACATATTTTATTTATTGCGGCAATTTAATTAAATAATGCATTGTAATACTATAAAGGGAGGATGCAACATCTCACTGTAAAAAATGAAAAATGATTTCCGTGTTGAAACGAATTTTTAGAAAAAAATGTTCGAGGTAGCGGAAGGACAAGGCTAACAAGCATTTCCGAGAATTCCTGTTTCCACGAAAACATTAAATAATGAAAGTATCGTTACGTATCGCGTTAAGGTTCCAGTTTGTAAATTTCATCGCGTGTTTTTTATTCAATTTTTGTAACATAATAACGTTGAAAGCATTTCATTTTCCTGGAATACTTGGATTTATTCTTTGCCACTCCCCCCCACATGCGAATTTGCACATCTGTGTCAATACAAAAGTTACGCGCGGCCGTGTATCCTCATTTTGATTTCAGATTTATGGTAATGGTATAATGTGAGAATGCAGCGCGTATAAAAACAGACAGATTTTTAACGATAAATCATTAAAACACGCAAACCTCGAAAACATTGCGCTTCAAAGTAAATTCAATATCTCATTATATTTGTTCATCTCTTTTTCCAAATAGTGCGAACAGATCTTCGAAAAGGTTTCGCGAATTCAACCTTCAACTCCAACATGCGTATAAAGATATATATTAAGCTTCTGTGATATTTGAATATTGCAAACTTTTGATCCAGAACTAGTAATGACGACAAAATTTTTATGAGGAATAAATCGAAATCATTCGTAAAGAAACGAAAAGAGACAGTAGAATTGAAAATTCAAAGAAATTAAATTCACTGCGCGTAATAGATAGAAAAAAATTTGCGTTCCTCATTTTACACGAGAAATTATAATGAAATGTAAGATGTAAAAAATAATTTTGTTTCACGATAAATTCCCTAAACATTATTATGAACATTATATATATTTTTATGTATAATATAATATAATTATATATATAATATAAATATATTATAATAATAATATATTTATGTTAAATATATTATTATTATAATATTACTTATATATTTATATATATAATAAATATTACTTATATATATTTATATAATAAATATAAATATATAATATATAATATATTATATATATATATATATATAAAATAGGGATATTTATAAAGATACGAAGAGATATAATACATGCAAAATTTGAAAAATTGAATTTACGCACATTGGAAAACATTCATATACGCAGCGAATTCTACATTTTCTCATATTATGTATCGTAAACTGGAGGGAATACATAGATTATCACATAAGTAGCCTTCGGCATGGATTAGCAACGTGTACCATGTCGAATGTTATTACCGAGACACGCAATTTCTCAGAAATAGAAAAACGAAAATGTAAATACTGCCTGTAGCCTCGAGGCAGACAGGTTCGCATATTTATATTCCTTAGTCGTATGAAAGTTATCGGAAGCGTAACATTCGCTTGAAATACAGTTGGTTAACTGCGCATTAACGCAATAAATTTGTGAAAATGAATCGTGGGAGAAAGTGAAGTCCAGCTGAAAATACACGATACGACATTAAAATTAAACGAAGAACATTATCCTGTGACGAAAATAGCCAAAACAGTTAACACAAGTTGTAAAGTGATAGTGAATTTACTAAAAGATCCCGACAATTATGAAGGAAGAAAAAGTTGTGGACGATCATAGTGTCTAACAGGTCGGGACAAACGTGTTTTAATACGCGTAGCGTCAAATTCAAGCCTGATTGCGAGACAAATTGCAGAAGAAGCTGGACTTGCGACAAATATGAGGAACGTTCGACGTCCTTTAAAGAATTGTGAACATTCGAAACGACGAAAGTTGCAATAAAAATCTTGGTTAAAGCAAGAGCATAAGCTGTGCCGTTTGCAGTTTCCAGAGAAACGTGTTTATATGAATAAGAAATGGCGAAGAGTCGTATTACCGACGAAAAGAGGTTCAACTTCGACGGACCTGATGATCTTTACTGCTGTTGTCGAGATATACGAAAAGGAGCAACAACTTCCGAGTCCTGGAAGGAAGGCGACCCATGGGAGGAAGCGGTGTAATGATTTGAGAAGGTGTTGGTTACTGCGGTAAGTTGGAAATAAAATTTATTGGAGGGAAATTAAATAATAAAAGATATATTGAAATGATTGACGAACAAATTAACACGCGTGCAACACGAATTGCTGGAAATAAGCACATTTTTCAACGTGCACACGGCGAAAGTAGTAAAACAATACTTTGCAAATAAAAGAATTCGCGTTTTAGATTATCCAGCCAAGTCTCCGGACTTGAATATCGTAGAAAATTGTTGGTAATAAAAATATATTGCGGAAGAACTAAGCCAAAAGATCATTAAAAAATTATATGAATCTTTGGCTTCAAAGAATGGCTGCCGTTGTTAAGCGTGAAAGAAGTCATACTAAGCATTATCAAACTCGTTTCTTTTATTTCCATCTATTGTTTTTCACGAAATGTGCTATCATTTTGACTCGCTAAATATACCCGCTATAATTCTATTTTTTTTTTTTAATAATACAAAATGTATTGCAAAAATTTATGTTACTTACTATACTACGGAATGACGCACATAAGAAAGATTTTACATCATTCGTTTAATTAAAAGAAAGTTAATAATTTTTAGAGTGGGCTGTCTTTTCGCCCCACTGAGTGTATGTATCGATTAAAAGAGAAATTACAGCGAAACATAATGTACGAGACACAATTTTATTTCGAAATAAATTCTCTGAACGGTCTGTTACACGTGTGTCAAACTTCTTAATTGACGGATAGATAAATTCGGCGAGAACCATTCGAGGCAATCGATTAAACAAATTTCGAATGTCAGTACCACGAGTAGTTTGCATTTCTAATTGTAGTTTCTATGGTTGTACGGAGGGTGCAGACAGTGTCTAGTAGATCGAATCTTGTTCCTCCTTGCGAATTTGTAGCTGGACACAGTTCACCTTGTACTTGTACTTGTACGCGAGAGAGAATGGTTCGTGGTTTGCGGACACATCGAACTGACTAATGTCAACATGTCGACGGACGTACATCGCTTTAATATTTGAATAATCAACACGTCACCCAAAGTTCCGAGTATCTACAGTGGCTCGTGAAAGTATTCGAACATTTGCCATAGTAGAACTTTTAGAGTAGCTACATTATCAAACATCTGTCATATCAAACACTTTGAAATTTCATTAACGCCGCAACGAGAGTATCGACTATCGCGATTATATTGGCAAAATTTAGGATCAATTTGAAAGTGTATATATACAAAAGTTACAATGCGTTTTAATTTATTGAAAACGTATATTTAATAAAAGGAATAAATGTACAGGATGGATAGTTATCTAATAATAGTGATTATTGAACTTTGCGAAATATATTTTTAAATCTTTGAAATAATTGAAGGTATTTAGTTTTAAATATTTTATAAAACACGTGATATTGTAATGTTTATATAACACGTGTAATATTGTAATGTTTATAAAAATTACTTGTATGTATTCGAATACTTTCGCGAACAAGGGAATACACGACTCAGAAATACTTTCTATGGATTCGTTCAACTCGAGACAAAATGTTATCTTCATATACGTAAATACTAGATACCTAGTATCATAGTAATAATAAGTAGTAAAATATAGTAGCAATGATAATAAACATTTTTCTCCGGCTAAAATTTAGCTTTATAAATTTACTACCATTTTATTATCATAAATTACTACACGAACATACAAATCTTTATTGTAGAAATCTAAATTATTAAATAATCGTCGATTAATAATATATTATTAATAAAAATATTAATTATCGTTTAGATTAATAATTTATTACTAATAAAAATATTAATTATCGTTTAGATTGATAATTTATTATTAATAAAAATATTAATTATCGTTTAGATTAATAATATATTATCAATCTAAATTATTAACACGTTCCCTTTACCGTCATACACCGTACAAATGGGAATTCATGCCCTCCGGTAAAAGAATACTCGCGAAAACATAAATATACTTGCTCAAGTGAATAAAATATCACAGGACCCGAGCAGCATCGAATCACAATAGGCTCAATTTCCATCGAAGCAACCATCCCCGTCTAAGAAGTCTGAGAAGCCTACTTTAATCCGCCGAGACTTTACGGGGGGATTGTTCGCCATTGAGAACGGGGGTTCCCGATTCGTTGTTCAAAGCAATCCGAACTTCCGAATTTATAATCTAAAGTATTTCGGCCGAGCAATCACAGTAATTGATCGTTCTTTCGAGTTCCGTTTCTACGCTCGAACGGAAATACGGTTTCTGCAAATGCAATTAACATGTACCCCCTCCCCCCTCCTGGTGTTTACTTCTCTTCCT
The DNA here is from genome assembly GCF_011392965.1 of Frieseomelitta varia. NCBI lineage: Eukaryota > Metazoa > Arthropoda > Insecta > Hymenoptera > Apidae > Frieseomelitta > Frieseomelitta varia. The sequence goes on along the minus strand of NW_025110119.1, from coordinate 75,477 downwards.
CTTTGTCCGATTCCCTCCATTCGTTGTTATCGAGAGCGACGGTGCCTCCCCGGTTGGGCTTCGATTAGGCCAGAAAACGTCATAAGTTCGCGGACTAACCGAGGTGAATTCATAATAATTCGCTTGCGCAGAATTTGGCGCAACTTTCGCTGAATGGGGGTGAGCTCTCTTATTCCATAACACTAGAACTACCGGCAACTAAAGTGAAAAAATTTCTGGGAAAGAAATTAAAGTGCAAAGAACACGAAAACATTTGTAATATATAAAAACAAGCTTCTATTTATATATATATATTTTTTTATTTTATATTTTCTAGTAAAAATCATTCAAATCTCTGAAAATACACTGTTACGAATATATGAAAGTTCGGTGGAAAATTATGAATTGATCATTTTGACCGTTTTGGTAATCCTAGTGTTAAACTACTCTCTTAATGTATCGATGAATTTTTCGTATTTTTAATCTATTTTATTTTATAGGATATTTTTAAATATTTTATGTATCAATTTATATACAAATTTAAATATTTATTAACATCATAACAAACATTAACATCAACCTTATAGTACGTTACAGCATCAATTAATTCGGTATTAAGGAAATCGTGGCGATGTCAAACTTATTATGTACTTATACTACTTGCGCAGTCTACAACAAGTCTCTGTCCGTTCTTCGATATTTCTGCAGCATTTCTATCTTGATTAATAATACCAAATAAAACGACAAAAATTGACAACAATAGAGTACAAAAGTAATTAAAAGCTACCAAGAGAACTGTTCGTAACAATTTTCTATTTATTTTTCACTTTATCCTTCAATTCAGTTTAATTAGAAGTGTTTCCCGAATAAATTCTCGTTTTTATCAATTCAGAAGGTACAGTTGCCTGGTTTTTTTTTTTTAAATTTTATTCGATGGCAATTTATTTAACGAACGTCGTACAATAACGCAAACTGTTAACGGAAAATTTGTTTGAAAAGAAATTTAGCGTGCGCGGATTCTTGACGTTTAATCGGTTTAATGTCGCGAATTCATTCAATCGAGCTCATTGCAACATATCACTAAAGACGTGTAAATATTTTACGATGGATTTAACGAACAATAAATTGGACGGGGCATTAATACAACGTAATTTAAGTACCCTCGTTCGAATTTCTACATCGATATCATTTCAAGATATATCATTTCGAATTGTCGTTGCATTTTACGAAATATCAACGATTCGTCAATTAATATTGATGTCCAAATATTTGGATTTGTAAAATTGTTTCCGTGAAACGAATAATGCGTTGTATATATTTTCATTTAAGTACACAGTATCGACAGTATAATAAAATATATCGACACGAATCGTTATACAACAGTTATTGTATTTGTACGATTTACAACAGTAAGTTCTTTTTGGTACCGAAAAAATTTGTAAAAAAATTTGTCTTTCTCTTGAAGTTTCTTTTGATGGTTAAAAATTTGCTAAAGACATTTCAATGTTCTTGTTAAAGGAAAGTTTCGATGTTTCTTTTGCTATCAGAAAAGTTTGCAAAGCATTTTAATGAAATTTTCAAAGTTCTTGTCGATACTTAAAAATGTGTAATAAATATAAAATTTACTTAATTTGATAAAAAGAAATTTTGTAATTTATCTTGTCTCGTGTATGTCCGTTTTTTAAAAAATTGTGTATGTTATACGTTAGATATATATACATACATACATAATATATACAGTTCTTAACTAATATTATATATATTATATATATATATATATACAGTTCTTAATTAATATTATAATATATATATATATATATATATATATATATATATATATATATATATATATATATATGTATATATCAATTTCTCTATCAATTAAAATTAGTATAATAATAAAAATAATTAAATATTTTTTAATTATATTGAAACTCTTCTGTTGAATACATTTACTTTAATTACGTCATTTCGTAATTTAAGTACCCTTTAACTATCCATATTATATTATAATATATATTGTAATACAATATATATTATAATACATACAAACGTTATGAACTTTTCAAAATTTTTCAGAATTACACTTACAATAAATTGCAAACTTGCATTGTATTCAAAATTTAAAAGTTACAAGTGCTTTTCCGTAAAAATTTACAATTCTTACCTACACACACACACACACACACACTCACTCTCTCTCTCTCTCTCTCTCTCTCTCTCTCTCTCTCTCTCTCTCTCTCTCTCTCTTTCTTTTTCTTTCTCTCTAAAACTAGAGAATTTGAATTTAAACTTGCGAGAAAGGACATTTCACAGAATACGATCCCGTGCGTGACACAATGTGTCGCACAATAAAGATCAAGTACACGAATATATAAGTGTAAAGAAGCGTCGAATCGATCGTTTCGCTCGCGAATTTCGGCGGCCAATTTTTCGAGCGGTTGAAGACGAAGCGAGCAAGCTGCCGGCACGTTTCGTCGAGCAGCACTCCCGCCAGCGCGTAATAATAATTTATTAGGAAAGTTGGCCCTCGTCGTCGTCGGCCATCCAGAGCTCGGCTAACTTTTCTTAATGCACCGGCTGCTTAGCGGCAACTTGGCAGCTGGTCGGCCAAATTAACACTAATGCCGGCCGGGCTCGTTTTCTAATTAAGTATGTTAATTCGTACGCGGTCGCTACTTTTCTTTCGAATGTTTCCTCGCCACTCTTGTCCCTCTTCTTTCTTCCACTTTTTCACCATCCACCCCCCTCTCTCGTCCCGGCGACAAAAATTACGGGAAGATTAAGCCGGCTGCTCTGAATTCGTCCGCGGACCGCCATGTGCCTGTATACTACGTGTACACGGTTTTTAGTATAAAAAGAGGAACTAAAAACTGAAACTGTTAATGCGCAGTTTTCGGATACGAACATTTACAGATCGTGCTGAAATATGTTCAGATGACTTGTCGATGTCTTTTGCGTATTATACGTTAGGCTGGACGAAAAGTAACTGCGTTCATTTTTCTGTGTGTGGATGAAAGGCAAAATTTTCGTGAGAGATATGAAGCTTCGTTAGACAATATACGTATTATCTATTTTGTTTGATTGCCTTGTGCAATTTTAACAAAATTCTCGTCCTTTTCGTCGAAGAAAAGTTCGAGGAACTAATTCTGACATCGCATAGCTAGAAGACTTTTTCAGATAATGTTCTTTTTTTCTCCTCTTTCATTTATAAATCACGGATGACCAGTTTTCAGTCTATTTGATAAAATGTTATTTAAGGATTAAAATTTCCCTTCAAAGTGAACGTCCACTTAAAGATAGCAAAATTGGCACTTGGCAGTTTCATTCGAGTTTATATTTAAGGTTGGATTTTGTATTACTATAGTTTCGGTTTATACTACTATAATATTACCATAGTTTATGTTACTATAGTTTAGGTTTATACTACCATAACATTACCATAGGTTAGGTTTTATATTTCTATAGAAAAGAATCAGTTTTGTATTAATATAGTTTAAGTTTATACTACTATAATATTATCATAGGTCAAGTTTTATATTTCTGTAGAAAAGAATCAGTTTTATATTACTATAGTTTAGGTTTATACTATACTATAGTTTAGGTTTATACTACCATAGGTTATTACTATAGTTTAGGTTTATATTACCATAACATTACCATAAGTTAGGTTTTATATTTCTAGAAAAGAATCAGTTTTATATTACTATAGTTTAGGTTTATACTACTATAATATTAATAGTTTATATTACTATAGTAACATAGTAATAGAAACTAGTAACATAGTTTATATTACTATAGTTTAGGTTTATACTACTATAATATTATCATAGGTCAAGTTTTATATTTCTATAGAAAGGAATCAGTTTTATATTACTATAGTTTAGGTTTATACTACCATAACACTACCATAGGTCAAGTTTTATATTTCTGTAGAAAGGAATCAGTTTTATATTACTATAGTTTAGGTTTATACTACCATAATATTACCATAAGTTAGGTTTTATATTTCTATGGAAAAGAATCAGTTTTATATTGTTATAGTTTAGGTTTATACTACCATAACATTACCATAGGTTAGGCTTTCTATAGAATTTCTGTAGAAAAGAACCAGTTTTATATTACTATAATTTAGGTTTATAGTACTATAATATTACCATAGGTTAGGTTTCACATTTCCACAGAAAGGAATCAGATGAAATTTGTATCCTTCCAAGGCTGTTTGAAGAGCCGACTTCGAGTTTCATTCAAATTCATTTTATGTCGGCATACCTGACGACAGAGTTTCTAATAAAATCGAAATGGCGAAGAGGCAAATTTACCGGGTCGCCAACTTTGAGGATTCTTTTTTTTTCAAATTTCACACGAAACGGAGATGCTCGTACGCGATCGGATTCGATCAGTTTCTTGTTTTCGAAGCCGGCGAAGAAGCACAAGCCGGTTCCCAAGAACGTGGAAAAAGGATCAAGATGTTATCCGCGCTTAAACGCGAAATACAAAGAATCTTCGGAGAGATGGTGCTCCAGCTTTTGAAGAAACGGTATACTCGAAAACTTTGGCCCGTGCCGCGTAGTCGTATAACCTTTAGGAACTGATCCAACGGCGGAATAAAGGAAACCCTTAAAAAAGCCGTTCGACCGTTCTCAATGGCGAGAGAGTTTCGTTCACGAAGAAAAAGAACGAGCGATTAAACTCGTTGGAGAGGCTACGCGATAAGTTTGGCAATTGAAAAGTTATGAGCAGGCTACCCGATGTTTATGCATTTGTAGGAAATTACGGATGGATAATGCGAGAATACACAGTGTGTCCTGTGACAAAATTTTTTCGTTAGAACTTTCGTTTCCGAGAAAGTCGAGCTTGAAAGTTTATCTTCAAGTATTCTTGAATGTAGCTTGAACGAAAAAAAAAATTTTATCTCGCAGTTTTTATTTATTTTTTGCGCGTAAAATATCCTCGTGTCGATTATTCGCGCCTGTCCAATGCAGAGTTAACCAAGTTCAAGTGTATCTAATTTTAAAACCCATTTAACTTGAATTAATTTTAACTAAATTCGAGTATATTATACTATAGAGATTTTCAAAATCGATTTCCTCGACAACGAAGGCTTTGATGGAAAAATTTTATTCCTCCTTTTTGACTCGAATCATTTACTATGTAAATATTCAAAATCGGCATCTGAAAACGAAATATCTCGCCGCCGCCGAATATTGTTCACGATTGGGCGAGACGTTTTATTTTCTAAGAGATATGTTTGTAAAACTATGATTTTTCATAATGGTGTGCAGCTTGAATTAGATTAGATTAATCAGTATTGTAAGAATTGAGATTAATATTAATTAATATTGTAATAAGATTAATACTGCAGATGTTACATTTACATAATAACACAATAAATATTCATTTACCTACACTATTCATCATACGCGTAGAGAAATTAGTGAACAATGGAATATGCATTATGCGTAATTACATAAAATTAGAATCATAATCACAGAAATCATTTGTAAATTTATAAAAAACAGGACATCCAAAAATTCGTAATGCAACGGGACAAAGTTGCAGAAGGAGAATCTAACATTGTGTACTAATGTCACAATTTCTGCCTTTGTGAAAGATCTTAGAAATAGAAACAAAAAAAGTCCACGTAACTCTAAGAAATTATTCTCGTTAAAAAAAAAAAAAAAAAAAAAAAAAAAAAAAAATACACGCGAAGAGGAAAGATCCATTTCGATTCAAAACGATCTATTCAGAAATACTGGTGTCTCGTTAAAAACGTCTTTGTCAAAAATCAAATAGAACAGAGTCAAATCTACGTTACAAAAAATACTGAAACGTCGAGAAACGTGTCGAAGAAGCACACGCACGTAGCTCATGAAAAGCGTGAAAGTTGTCCTCGCTGAGAGATTGGCTGTTGAAACGAGCGAGAAGAAAAAGAGAGAGAGAGAGAGAGAGAGAGAGAGAGAGAGAGAGAGAGAGAGAGAAAGAAAAAAAAGATCTAACTACGATTTATAGCGAAAGTTAGCCTCTTCCGTCTTTCTTTCCCATCAACGGGGAATCCACTTTTCCTAGCCAAGTTGGCCTCGAACGGGGCGGCTACTTGGAAGGGAACTCGGTAGACAGCTTAACGCGAAAGTTAGCGGTGACCGGGTGGATGTCAACGGCATACGAAATGGCGGAGGTCGCGGCGAGCATTCTCGTTTCCGGTTTCGCAATAGAGGACCGGTCGCGATGCGCGTGAACCTCTTGTTTCGGTTTCGTATTAATCACTTGCGTGCCATGCACGTCGAGAATTTTTTCCCCCAAATTGCAACGTTTTTCTCAGTATATATTTAAATATACTTAAATGATAAATATATTATTTAAGTATATTTTANTTAATGATAAATATATTATTTAAGTATATAATAGTTATTTAAGTATATGTTATTAATGATAAATATATTATTTAAGTATATGCTATTAATGATAAATATATTATTTAAGTATATAATAATTATTTAAGTATATGTTATTAATGATAAATATATTATTTAAGTATATGCTATTAATGATAAATATATTATTTAAGTATATGCTATTAATGATAAATATATTATTTAAGTATATGCTATTAATGATAAATATATTATTTAAGTATATGCTATTAATGATAAATATATTATTTAAGTATATGCTATTAATGATAAATATATTATTTAAGTATATGCTATTAATGATAAATATATTATTTAAGTATATAATAGTTATTTAAGTATATGTTATTAATGATAAATATATTATTTAAGTATATAATAATTATTAAGTATAAATATTATTAAGTATATGATAATTATTTAAGTATCTATTAATAAATATAATTACATTTAATGATATATTTAATTTATTGAAAACTTTATTATCCACGATTATGTTAAAAATAAAACGTGTGCCCCACTGTTGTTGAATAACAATATAATTCTTCGTGATAAAGTTTTAGAGGTTTTTGCTTTGTCAAAAACGTACATAAAGATTATTTCCCAAAGACGTTCTTTACTTCTGAAAATAATTTCTCTGATATACTGCAAAAGATAACTATATAACTATATTTATCGCAATAAATGTGAAAAATAATTAAATTTATTCATCCTTGACATTATTTGGACTGATATTATGCCTCAATGAGAGAATAACGCAGACGAATTTTCCTTATGCCAGAAACTCGGTGAATTTCACCTCGTGAAGCAAATAATCGATAATTAATAGCAACGCTAAATTGAAATATCATTAAAAATACGTTACGGGGGAAAAAATGGCTACGTAGCCGTATGTTGTAACTTTAATACAGGGCGCTTTGAGAAACGGGGGAGCATAATTACGAGTCATGCACTTTCCAGATTAAACATTAAATCCTCATATTACTGTTTGTTGAATCGTTGAAAAAACGATACGTGAAATGTGTAAAATGATATTTGCGTATAAGAAGCGTGCGCGTACTTATCGCGAGATTAAAGTATAATTTTAATGAATTTCGCATGTGAAATATCGCTGCGTTACGGTTGGAGCATAACGTTACAGCGTAACTTTTTCAACGTACGAGAGAAAGAGGGAGAGAGAGAGAGAGAGAGAGAGAGAGAGAGAGAGAGAGAGAGAGAGAGAGAGAGAGAGAGAGAGAGAGAGAGAGANCTAATTGCTACAGTTACCAGTGCAAAACATAATTGAAATCATGAAAACTCGATTCCCGCAAAAAAAAAAAAAAAAAAAAAAAAAAAAATTAATTTTCAACTTTCCAAAAAAAAAAAAAAAAAAGAAAGAGAAGGAATACTAATATTAACCTAATAATAGGTTAATTAATAAATATTAATATTATAATTATTATTATCGTCGAATAATAAGGGTTCACATTATTTTGGAGTTTTCAACTTTCGTTCGTGAAATACCCAAAATTTTCAGTAATTTAACATAAATTAGTCATCTATAACTAGACTAGTCAATTTCAATCGGTTATTATTGAGTCGATCTTGAAATTACCTACAATCTGTCGATTGTTAACGACACTGTTTGGGAATTAGACTTGCGAAGAAGAGAAAAAGAGAATGTCCACCAACATTGCAGAATATTTTGCAAGCTCGCCATAAAAATATTTTATGCCTCTGAAAGCCAGTTAATGGCAAAGTTTTTCTTCAAGTTTTGCATTTAAACGTTAGCAATACGACTGGGGTGAATGAAGGTTTAACTTCGAAATTTACAACTTCGTGTGATAAAAATTAGAAGATTTCCAAGCTGTTGCAGGCAGAGGCAAAAATTGAAAGGCGAAACGAATATTGTTAAAGTTTAGTGAAGATAGGATCAAGACAGGTTCTCTTGAAAGTAAGTTTCTTTCGTCGTTGAGCGAAATAACGTCAGCTTGACATAGACATCGTTATTCCTAAAATTTTACGCCTCTGCAAGGAGGACCCGTGTCACTATTGTTCATGTTAAGCTTTGCAGCTTAGCAAGCTCCTCCATCCTCTGCCAGTTAACGTGACATACAAATGCTGACTGACATTCAGGTCTACATGACAAATCTGTGTTAGCGAGTGAGTTTGCTTGTGTCGTACAAATCTGTTAATTTTACTACGTCAACCGACAACAAACAGAACAAAATTCAGTACCGACATTATTGGATTACGTTACTGCCGTAATAATGCTTGTGTCATTGAATAACTAAATGCCAGAATATTATTTATAGATAATAATAATCATATTCAAACTAATGTCATAACAACTAATGTTATAATTGTAACTCGATAATAATTTAATCAATTAAACGAGCAATCTTTTGCTTCCATTTCACGGAATTTCAAACGAAACAACACTTCTTTTCTAAAAAATTGTCTAATAAATAAATGAAGAAAACGAGCGCTTCTTTGTTCAGAAAAATTCAGAAAATTCAGGGAAATTGATATTCCTTGATCGTTTCATTAAACGAGGAAACAAACGTCCCTTTTGCCGGAAGGAGAATTCAGAATTTTTGAAAACCGACATCTAACCACCTCTGTCTAATTCAACGAATTTAAATTCGCCGCGCGAAGAAGAAGTGAATAAAAATCCTTTCAATTCTTACAATTAATCTCATCCGAATACAATAACAATATAAATCTCCATACGTCTCCAACGTAACGTGTGTTCAGTTATTGAATGAATTTAGTATCTCTTTCGTGCTATCGTTACGCGAGAGCAACTGGTCGCCTGACTAAGAACCCAGCTCTTTATTGCTGTATATTGAGTGATTCTCATTGTCGGCGAGGGGCAAGAGATACGTGGCCGCAAACTGCTTCTTGCAATCGCTGACGCGAGCCAACCTACGGGAAACTAAACTGCAGCATTGCAGGTTGCGCCAGCTGCTTCGCAGCGGCACAGAAATTCTCCTTGTTATCGAGGAGAAGCTCGTCCTGGACACCTTCTTGTCGTGGCTCCTCTTCTTCACGTCGCTGGCGATCGTCGCGCCCGGATGGTGAATTATATACCGCCGTTCCTTTACCGACTCGACGAATTCGAAAACAATGTAACGAGAGAATTGATTTTCAAATCGCACGACCGTGGAAAATTCACGTTTCCTCGCGATCCTGTTACTCCTATTATTCCGGGGTGTAACAATCCGTCTTGTTAAATTGCAGATGTAATTTCAACGGGCGAGAACTTCGAAACAAACTTTGAACAAGTAATTAGCACTTCTGTTTGATAATAAACACTTCATGATAGTTCCAGATAAATACGTCTCGTTCGTGTAATTGATAACTTATATTTGGAGGCAATTCTTTTTTGCAAATTTATATTTTGAAGAGCACGATTAAAAAGATAGACGTTCGTGCTAAATACGATGGTAGATCGAATGTTTTCGCGTGTTTATATTTTTTCGTATTACGTGCAATTTTGCAACGAAGTCATATTATATCAAAATTTGAATTAATGGAGATTTCAGTTGAAACAATTGATTTCTTTCCTTTCTAAAATTAAGAACAACAGACTTAACTTAATATCGATAACGCTTAATATGGACATATTTTTAATCTTGAGTGGTATCGTCAAGACATATTATATTTAGGTTCATATATAATGTAATATTTAGGTTATTTATTATATAGTATAATATAAATTATAAAGTTAAAGTTGTAGCATAATATAATATTATTATATAGTATAATATAATATAATATTATTATATAGTATAATATAGTATAAAGTCTAGTATAATATAAATTATAAAGGTTATAAAGTTAATAAAATTTAGATTATTGATATTATTTAGATTGTTAATGTTAGGCATTAGTCAGATACTGGATTATTAAAGTTTACACTTAGATTTGATTTCATTCTGCATTTCAAAAAATTAAAAAATTTCAGAACCACGTGTAACTCAGTGACATCGATCAAATCGACTAATTTATCCAAAAATTGACACACTTAAATAAGAAATATATATATATATATATTTCTTATTTAAGTGTGTCAATTTTTGGATAAATAAATATAAATAAATACATATATATATATAGTACCACTTTGACTGAACTTAATTCATATCTATTTCCATTACCTGTCAACTCAATTTTGTCCGTAATTTTATATACATATATATATATATATATAAAACAATAATCTCAAGACCAAAACAATAATCTCAAGAAAATAATCCTTCCCTCCGTTATTTTATCCAATTTCAACAACTCGAGCGCGTTCAATTAAACGAGGTCCTGCTGAATCCAATGTTTCCCCGAGACCCTAGTGAAACGTACCTAATCCACAGCGAATATTCCACTCGGTGATAACGTAAAGAAGCGTTCGTCTAAATCATTCGTAGCTACTTGCGCATAAATAATGTTACCTCTGCCGACTGCCATGCTTTTACGCTGAGAGAGAGAGAGAGAGAGAAAGAGAGAGGAGAGGCAACTCTCTTATATATCGTTGTTAAATCCGCATCTTCGCGAGCGTAAATGTTGCAGCAAAGCGTTGATGCACCGAAGTCGAGCACGCGGCACGGAAAAACGCTTTGCATCGCGATTACGGATTCCGAATCGGAGCAGCGAGAGGTCGGGGACCAGACGAAACGGATTATTCCGGTGGTCGGGTCTGCGCCGCACGTGTAATTTCACGCGAGACTTCGAACACGTGGGTTCGAACGGCTCCTTACATAAATAAAATAGCTATTCAATGCGCGGGGATAACACGCCGAGAGAGAAGAAATGAAATTTTAATGGCGAAACGGATAGAGAGGCATCTCCCGATCTCCCTTTGAATGTCTCTGAAACTTTTTCAATTACTTTTCTACGACGTTGCGATAATCGTTGCAGCTACGTGCCTTTTTTTTCTATCAAGAATCAGATAATTGAATAACAACACGTTGTTCAATTTCTGCGTACAGTGCAATATTTAGTATTGGATCGTATGCACACTAAATTCCAAATATTGGGATTATATATAAATTGTGAATTGTCAGAAGGCATTGTAAAAAAATTTGTTATAAAAATACATATTGTATATATTATATTATATTTTTTATAAAACATTGTATAAAATATTATATTACATTATTGTAATATATATAATATATTAATATATGTAATAAAATAATATTATATCATTATAAAATATAAAAATTATTTTATAAAAAGGTATTGTGTTATAAAAAATACATATTATATATAATAAATAAATATATATACATCATAACAAGCAAAATCACTTATAATTTTTAACAAAATTTAACAAAACATCATTTATAATTTTATATATAATATATTTATATTATATATAAAATATATAATATATTATATATTATATATTTTATATAAACTATTAATCTTTCGATCCACGTTTATTAGAATATTTTTATTTCAGTTTAATAAATTAAAATATATTTCAAAACTTCAAAATATATTTTTCACACTGATAATTAAGCCAGCATATATACTGATTTTAAAGAATTATAACATGTAAAAATTATTAGAACTTGTATAAAAATGGTATAAATGTATTACTATTGCTATCATCAAGGTACTAATTATAAACTTGAAACCTAAAAAAAATTCGAAACCTAAACCTGTTAGGAACCACGAAAATTCCAAGGAACCTTTGTGTCTGATTCATGTTTCTCCTTCCATGTATTGCGCGATATCGATCAAAACAACCAGCTATATTGTTATTGCAATCATACGTAAACGATTTTTGTCACCAAACGACATCGTACTCAATTAGGTGTCCCATAATAGTGTCCATCCATCTCGATTCGAATCCAAAATGTCGAGCACGCTTACTACCAAATACGATGAGAGTAATCCAGATACAGATGTTGGAATATTATAAAGCTCGATAAATCTCGATTCAGAAACGAAACAAGCTACGTGGAGAACGATTTTCTACTACGTCGGCGATTGAAAAGGAAAGAAAAGAAAAGAAAAAAAAAACTAATTGATGAAAATCGCACGTTTCGATTATTCCGACGAATAAATTTAAATCACCGCGCGCAGTAATATCCCCGCTCTGCGGACGACAAAGGACAGTTATGCAAACACGATAATCCCGAAGCGTTTTCAAGTTCCAATTTTTCCGGCTCGATCGATAAGAGCGCGGGCTGCTTCGATTTCTCGTTTTGCCGCGCGCCACTTGTACCAACCTGTCCACCACCCTGTCGTTCTCCTCCGGTTTTACTTCGCCGAATTGATTTACTGAATTTCAATAAGGCCTCGCACAGTCAAGACGAAGATTTCGTTATCGTTGTTATTAAAGAAAAAAAAAAAAAAAAACATTTGCGATAGACAACGCGCTGGAGTGTTTGACAGTGAAGTTTTGTTCTCTCCCTCGAAACGAATATTTCGCACAATTTATTACGAGTTTTTGGACGTAAATGACGTGCGGTGGCTTTTGTTTCAATTACATTTGCATGGTCTAGATGAAAATTTCATTTTCATCGTTGTTTTTCAAAGATTTTTATTCTTTCCTATGTACATAAAGGTTCCAATTCGTTCTTTTATAATTAATTCGTTTTTTTATAATTCTTTTATAATTAAAAGAATTTCTCATGTACAGAAAGATACTAGAGTATGCCAATTAAATCTTTTTATAAATATAATTCTCTTACAATTCGTTCCTCCTTAATCAAAACATTCTATTTATCATTTTCCATTTTCCAGATTACGTTATTGTTATAATGTATCTAAATATTAAATCTAAATATTAACTAAATTGTTACAAAATAATAATACATAGATATATTACATAGATAATGAATCAATATTCTAACTTGAATTAGAAAAAAAATAAGAAAAACAAAACGGAGAGTCGAAAAAAGTGTCGACGAAAATGGCAACCCAAGCAGGACAGTGTGACTCCAATTTTCTTTTCACCTCGAGCAACAATCCACCTTTCGCCGAACGTCAAAAATTCTATCAGAAATTCCAAACATTCGAAGCGAGGAAAGCGAGGGGAAAAGAAAAAGAAAAAAGGAAATACAGGGAATTAGTCTCGTTGCGAGCAAGCACGAGCTACCGCGCGAAATCCTCGGCGTTGCAGAGAAATCCGAATTCGGTCGGCTAGTCAGTTGTCGGTGCGCGGAGAGAGGCCGAAGCTGAAAAGAGTGGAAAAACCGCTTGAAATTCAATAGCCGTCTGCGGGCCGCGTAGCCATCCGTTCCTGTCGAAATATCCTTCAGGAACGACGCGTCATTCCATCGAGAGTCGTCCGTGAAATGCAACGAGCTTACGATCGGCGCGCGCGAGCTGGATTTCTCGAAGCGTGGCGCGCGCGGCCGTTCGATTCCCCGCGAGACGCAGCCTCGATTTTTATTACCCGCGTCGAATATTAAACTGCGAATAGTTGCGATAAGTGAAATGGCTTTCGCGCCAGTGAAACACCTGCTCCCGCTTTTTCAAACGAAACCCATAGCGAAGATACGATCTTTCCTTTGGGTAACTCACGATTGGAAGATCGGACGACTGTTTCCCTTTTTTTTTTTTTTTTT
>NW_025110119.1:28868-61128 GCF_011392965.1 Frieseomelitta varia | reverse complement strand
TTTTTTTTTAAATGTGCAAAGTACGAGAAATATAAAAATACGAAATGTGTAAAGTAATCAGTAATCTCGTTGACAGAAAAGATTCACCAATTTGCGATTTGTTCAGAGTTCAGTCGACAGTGTTCAATGGACAACAAACATCAGTTTTTCCCTGAATGACAAGGAATCTTAAAATTAATACAGTTTTTTAAGACAGTCTGAATTTTATAATAAATTGTAAGATTTAGTTCCAAGTCGTTAATAACTCACGCAAGTGGTTGGTGCGACTTTAAATAATGAAAATAAAAAAAGAAACATTGTACGTATACAATGTAATTAGTGTATGTATAAGACGTTTAGTACACGAAACAAAGTTCAATTTCAATTATTTCAATTTCATTTCATCGTTTATGTCCACGAGGATCTAAAATCACTGAAATATTTATATATTTTTTAAATATTTAAATAATTTTTTAAATAATTATTTTTTTTAGATATATTTTAGATATATTTTAATATTTTAAATTATTTTATTTAAATATCTATAAAATTTTGCGAGAAAATGTTTAAATTAGAAAATTGAAAGAGAGTCGACACTATTTGTACATTGCAAAGTTGAAATTATATTTCTTTCTGTTCTTCGAAAATATTCTTTTCGCTCTAAAAGAGCAAGACTGTAGCAATGTAGTAATTTTTATTACTAATTTATGTACAAAAATTAGCAATACAGTTCGATCAAATGAAAATGACGTTAGTCAAGAGTTCGAATAACAATAGTAAAATGTAAAAATATTAATTTACGTTTCTCAAAATGATGATCAAAATTTGGGTTACAAATCATATATTAATATATTATAGAACAACTTTCTTTCCTATTTCTGTCCTGCTCTAAAATTTTACTTTCACTAATATTCGCGAAACACGAAAATACTAAATTATGCACGAGTAATCTAAAAATCAGGTTTGCTCAACGAGCGAAGTAACACGAGAGAGTCGTGCAAACATCGTCGACGTTTGACGAAAGAGAACGATTGAATAAACGGCGTATCGAATTAGAACGAGAACGGGAATTTCATTTCTCTTTTCTCTCCTTTTTCTTTTTTTTCTTCTTCGCCAGCGAAATTATTAATACTCTATCCACGGCGAACGAATACATTCTTAACGTTCGTTGCCGGAAGGAAACGAACGCGTTGCTTTTTCGCTCGCGGAAACCGGGAATACATCCATTGTCGAGAACTGCATATTAGATCCCAGGGGAAACGATTCCAGCTAACTTATTCCCGATACGCCGTATGCTGAAAGGCGTTTTTTGAAATGATTATGCTCCGAACAATATTTCGCGTCGGAAAACGAAAACGTTCAGAGAGACCTTTGATCTTTTAAAGCGAGATAAGTGCACGTACACCGTCGCTCAAAAATCACTCTTTGATTTTGATATTCACCGTTTGTTTGCCAAGATCAATTCACTGCACGGAAGGAAAGTAGAGAAATTGATAATATAATAACATAATAATAATAAATATAATACATTTATATATAATACATTTTATATGATTTTAATATAATATTATAATATTGAAATATTAATTAGTATTAATTAATATAAAATTATATAATGTTATAATATTAATATTATATAATTAAAATTAAAATATTAATTATTAATATTATAATATTAAAATACTAATATTATATAATTAAAGTAAAAATATTAATTAATATTAAAATTATATAATAATATTAATTATAATATTAATATTATTATATTAAATTATATATAAATATTATTACAATATAAAATTATATATATTATTATATATTTATATAATTTTATTTTATTATATTATATATTTATATAATTTTATTAATTTTATACAATATTATATAATATATTTATATACAATATAATATATATATATATATATATATATATATATATATATATATATATAAACAAATATATAATCCGATAACATAACAAACTTTGAAAAAGTTTTGAGATGGCTGGGTATAATTTTTTAACATAATAATACACTAATACAACAATATAACAAATATATCATAACATGATGATATGATAAACTTTGAAAAAGTCTTGACGGCATGGTATACCTTTTTAAAATTCCTTGCAAAATTCAAACTCAAAGGAATCGGTGAAACGTTGTTACAGAAAGCATTCGTACACCATCCGGATTCATTTTCAAGCGTGACTCCTCTACTTTCGTGGCGCTGAATTCGTTTCTTCCAGAGATGGTTCTACATCATTCTGAAGAGGGCGACTGAAGATACTTTTTCTCTCGAAAATTGTTTGCACAATGATTTTCTCTTGTCTCGAAGACCGACAAAGATCCCTTAAAATTTGTTGTTTTCTCAAAATTTCTTTTCGGACGATGTTCCAAGAGTTGGATTTGGTATGTATCGACGATTTTTCAATAATCGTACGAATGCTTCCTGCATCCATTCGACACATTCCTTGTCGTACAAAGTATCGTTTAATTCCAGTTTTGAAACAGATAGAGCTTGATGAATGAAAAAGAGCCTTTAACGATCTCGAGGAGAAATTATTCGTACGACGAGACACTAAAATTGAATTTACCAGTATTGAAGTGTCGTCTTTAAGCAGAAGCTACTGGCCGGATATACTCTTTGTTTCTGCATATTGCCATCGAGTTACTTGGAGACCTTGCGAGCTCTGTCATAATGTATCTTTATTGTCCGGCGCAGGTTGCTTTGAGATAGTGGTGTAAATTCATTACGACGCGTTTGCTTTTTCTTTTTCTTTTTTTCCTTTATTTGTTGTCGGAATAGCCTGTGCAAACTGGTAGATTCTGCCGGCAGGAAACGATAAAGCGAAGAATGGACTTTTAATATTTATTTCCAGTGCAATGAGGCGCAACGTAGTTGCACTTTCTTCTCAAAGAGAGCAAATTTCTCTTTCTGAATATCACATTTCGCTCGGATAAATTTGCAGGATTGCAGGATGTTTGAAACACAGGATGTGAGTTGTAGAAAATGAAATATATTCGTGGAATGAAGAAGAACGTGTTCACTTCCCCTTTCTCGTGTTAAAAGGAGACAAAACGTTCGACGTTTTGCCAATCAAATTAGTTGCGTTAGAATCACTGAGAAATTAGAAAGATCAAAATGAAGGGAACACCAGAAAAAAGATTTATTTTGCAAACTTCCCAAAACTAGTATATTATTATTATCTATTTAATATATAGATAATAATAATTATATATATTTGTTATCTATTATTATTATCTAAATATATTTAATATATTTAATATATTATCTAAATCATACATTTAATATATAGATAATAATAATTATATATATTTGTTATTTATTATTATTATCTAAATTATTAATTAAATATATATATATATATTTACTGTCTATTTAATATATACATTATATATTATCTATTTACTATAAATTTCGTGACAATTACGTAACTTACATCCTATTTGAAGTTACTTCTCATCAAGCTACTAATTAAATCAAAACTGAATCCTAACCGTGTTTTGTATCATAACTACGCCGTAGAATATAACATACTAAAGACTATAGATGGTAATAAAAGTATATTGCAGCTGCAGCGTTCACAATAAATTACAGTGCAATTATTTCGAGATTTTTACTCGGGGCTCGGATTATAACAGCAAAGTTATTTAATCACGACGAGAGAAACAGCTTAACAGTTTTCAGGCCGCATTAACTTTTATTAATTATTTAATATCCTATCCCGTCCCTTCGCCGTTAGCGACTTTTCAGCTCGCTCTTCCACCCCTTAGCTTTTAATCTGCCATTCTGACAGGGAGAATTTTACAAAAGTTGCGCGCCGGATACACCTCCCCCCTCCGGAGGCGATACAGATCCAGGAAATGGATTTCGCCCGACTATATCAGTCGAAGCGCAAGGTTTGCATTCTCGAATTCAGTCACGTTTTCTGTAAATTCGAATACAACCGAGCCCTTGTTCAAATTTTCTTCATTCAACTGAACTTTAATTTCCCCGGGAAAAACGGGATCGCATTTCGTAAACTTTCGTCCATTTCGATGTGGCACGGAGCTTAATATCTCGAAATTGTTAATGCGCGCGTGTTTCTTATTTAACGGAGGGGCGCGTGGCGCGAAGTTTAATTTTCTTTGAAAATTCAGGAGGTCACGATTTCAGAGTTAGGTCAAACAGGATTTTAAAATTAATATTCTATTAATAAAGAACGGTGTGTTGCTGATAGCAATAATATATTGTATATTATATGTAGTAATAGCAATTTATTTATTTATTTATTTATGACATCATAATCATTAAAAATTGTTCTAACAGAATAGCAGAACGTAGTAATGATATTCTATAGAAACGTGAGTTAATATTTTTAAAAGAAACTATCGTATTTTTTTCTTTTTTTTGCTAGTAACAATTAGGATCGAAATTTAAATTCTTGATATTCACAAATGAGACTTTTTGATATTCAAAAGTCTTCTGTGGATTAAATACCAAATTTGATAACATTAAGATTAATTTGAAAAAGATATTTCACTTCAGGCAACCGACCCTCTAAAGAAATTCTAAAAAATACAATTCCAACTTGCTGTTTTCACAATTGGTATAATAATTGAGAAAAATATTTTCCCAGTTTTTCTACGCAATATAAATTCTTCTCGATACAGATAACAAATATATGTAATTATTATTATAATATACTAGTTTTAAGATGTTTATTCCATTAATAAAGAACGGTGTGTCGCTGATAGCAATAATATATTGTATATTATATGTGGTAATAGCAATTTATTTATTTATTTATTTATTTATGACATCATAATCATGAAAAATCGTTCTAACAGAATAGCAGAACGTAGTAATAATATTCTATAGAAACGTGAGTTAATATTTTTAAAAGAAACTATCGTATTTTTTTCTTTTTTTTGCTAGTAACAATTAGGATCGAAATTTAAATTCTTGATATTCACAAATGAGACTTTTTGATATTCAAAAGTCTTCTGTGGGTTAAATACCAAATTTGATAACATTAAGATTAATTTGAAAAAGATATTTCACTTCAGGCAACCGACCCTCTAAAGAAATTCTAAAAAATACAATTCCAACTTGCTGTTTTCACAATTGGTATAATAATTGAGAAAAATATTTTCCCAATTTTTCTACGCACGTTCAATATGAATTCTTCTCGATACAGAGAGTAAGTAAGAAATATTCATCAAAAAAGTGCAATGTAAATTCTGTTTCGTGGTTACGTGGCTTAAAAATATAAATGCGCTGTATAATGGTAAAGTGAAGTACGTTCTTCGAGGAGTATGCATTACTTAATGCTGGTATTGTTTCAATATTTAACAAACAGCGGAATATTTATTTCTATGCATTAAAGTGCGAGAGCGGGAGAATTCTTTTAGTACGTTTCCGAGGTTAAATGTTTAGCGTGTAAGCGACGAAAGTGCAAAAAGTGCAAAAAAGACATTAAAGCTGGCCAGGCCCGAAAGAGGAGAATTGAAATGCAGAAAGTAGCGCGTTACCGCAGTGCATTTAATATATTATATTAAAATCCACTGAACTCTTGCATGTAACTGCCTTAACGGGTCTCTATTTGCATAAAACTTACATAAAAGGGGTCCATTCGTGGAAATTTTAATAACAACGATCGTTGATAACGCGACACTTTCTCCCAGAATGAAAAAAAAATCTAATCAGAGAAAGCTTCGGATGACGATGGCAATGCTAACTATTGCAATTTCACGACGGTTTCATTAAATTAACAGCCACGTTATGTATAATATAGTAGTAATATCCTTTGGTGTAATGATGCAGGAACATAAAGTGTCACGTCGTTAAGTTTTACGATATTTGTATTAAAATTGTAATGAAATAAATTTTATTAGACCATTAGGCTTTTTTTTTTTTTACTTAATAGTTTAAAACACACGTTTGAACAGCTTTATTTTAAAAGTATTTATTAAGTTTACATATTAGAAATCATAGAGACGAAACAGTCTTCCTCCACTTGCTGAGATCTGTTTTTAATTTCATTTAATTCCTTTTTATTGAATCCAATTTCTCATCGAAAGTGCAAGTGTAAGAAAGGACCAACGTACAAAAAGATGACTGTAAACGAAATTTCTAAAGTTCGAATCATAATGCAAAAAAAAATTCATAGCCGATTTCGTCCAATAAATTTCACAGTATAAATCTGAAACAATCTCATCCACCAATCTTTGTCAATCGATTCACATTGTAAAAATTCCATTTCCTTTGTTTTGTTTTCGAGACTACGAAGAGAGAAATCCAAGGAATTCCAAAACATCGTCATTACGTCCGCGATGAAATCTCGAAACGTCAGATATAGGCGATAAAAGTTTCAAAAAACGTCGTTTATGCAAAGTTACTCTCATAATTGCTCCTTGGTCGTTAATGGATTTGCAATCTTCAGAGGGAATTCCAGTAAGCGCATCGAGCCCGGTAATGAGTGGCGAGAGCAGATTTTTACCCGCCCTCCCTCCCCCCTTCCTCGTTAACTATACATCAAAATTCGCCGCGGATCTCGACACAATTAAAGGCAACAAAGCTGCTGCTTTCATTACACGCTGGATTTCGCAATTCCTTCGAAAAGGAGGCGAGGAATGCCGTTAACGCGCGGCGCCCGCCGAGCTCCAATTCCGGCCTCGGAATCGGCCGGAGAGGGAGACGAGATCGGGAGGGATATTTTATCGGAGCTGTCCGTCGCAATCCCCTCCCTAAAGCGATTTAGATTACCTATTCCGGATTTCTGGCGGAGCCAGCATTACCGGAAGCTTTCTTGGTCTACTTGCACGCCCGGCCGAAAGCAGATTACCGCTGGAAAATGCTTTTTCGTCCCGACCGCGTCAACGGTGGCCAATGAAACTTGCAACCAGCATCGTAGCGTGCGCACCGAGCGACAAAACGAACGAACAACGAGAGAGAGAGAGAGAGAGAGAGAGAGAGAGAGAGAGAGAGAGAGAAGGAGGAGGAAACGGCGAAAGAAAGGTCAACGAAAGATGCAAGAATCGTTGGACAAGTATATTACGCTTTTCAGAGTTATTTAACCCCTTGCGGTGGCAACTGGTTCGCGGACCATAACGAGTGACCGAAACGTACACAATAATTCGTCGCTTTCTTCTTCTTTTGAACTCGTCAGTCTGATATCGTCAGCTGGATAGAAATTATTAAGAAGTGATAAACTTGTCATTTCTTTTGCCTGGGTTTAAATATATTTATTAATATATTTAATTAATAATAAATATATTTATTAATATATTTAATTAATAATAAATATATTTATTAATATATTTAATTAGTAATAAATATATTTATTAATATATTTAATTAATAATAAATATATTTAGTAAATAATAAATATATTAAAATATATTTACTTAATTATATACTTAAGTAATATATTTATTATTATAAATATACTTAAAACTGAGAAAATGTTGCAATTTGGGACAAAAAACCGGAGAGAATCAATTTTGGTGACGAGCGAAATTAGTGGAAATCTGTGAAATTAGTGGATCGGAGATTTGAGATCACCTGACGTGAAATATTATTTGAATTATTGGAACTTGTAGAAATTATGAAATTTCACGAAATTATCTCGATTCCTCCGTAAGTGGATTAGTGACGGTGTTCAATTTTTTTTTTTTTTTTCTTTTTGACTCATTACTAACTAATCTAATAATCGAATTTTTTTTTATTGATTGCCAAATTCTTGCAAGAGTCCACGTAGATTGCTCAGGAAACATCCTACCATTTTATTGTGACATACAGAGAACGATCCAATTAATTGTTCATTGCAACAAACTCTACCGATTTCTTTCGTGAATTTAGTTCTGCGAAAATTCGACATTGAATCGTTTGAAAAGTTGAGAACTGAAAAAAATTCGAGCTTCGTCACACTGTGCCCGATATATCGTTTGTAAACGACTACTTCAAGCGGCGAAATCGTTAAATGAAAATCATAGTTTCGCTGCACGCCAGGGAATACATGAATAAATATCGTAAAGGGATTACAACGTTAAAAAATACGAGAGCGAACCAATAAAAATGCTAAATTGAATTGGATAATAAAAATTGAATTACAGTATTGAATTACGCGAAATTTATATTTATATATTCCTTGCACGATATCTATTGATTTTATACTTTTTTCATTACGTATAACGATAAGCTGCAATTAAAACGAGACGCAAAGAAACAGTACGTTTCCACGTTCAACGCGTAGAGTCTCAAAATAAAAATCAGTGATTTCGTTCGATTCATAAGCTTCATAACGTTAACGAGTTTTAATATCGAGTGACTGTACATTAACCAATAAACAATCCGCCATGCGCAGAAGACCTATGCATAATGGATTTTACATTTGTTTCTGTAAGTTTCAACGAAGTCAACTTCCCCAAACGGACAACAATTTGTCATCACAACAAAGAGTTCGCGGCAAATAGGATTATTTATTTTGGAACAACGCGCGCGAATACTCGTCGCAGCAATTGCCGCTGATAATAATTAACCGCGGCGATAAATAAATATTTGACTACTGCTGTAAAATCACGCCGATCTCATCTCGTAGAACTGTTTTTTTTTTTTTTTTTCACCTTCAATCTGATTTACGGTGTTATTTTTTCATCACTTTAATAATGATGCCTCATTAAAGAGAATATTCCAACCGTGTTTACTTTTATAGGTCTGTCAAAGGTTTATTAGTCTATAATACAATCATTTCGTATTTGAACATTATGGAAGGGGGGAAGAACGCTGAAATTCAATAATCTGTTCTGTGCTGATCAATTGAGATTGAGAAATTAGATATGTACATCATAAATTCTGTGTATATCGAATGTTCTGCGTAGTTGTACGAAGCCAGACACTACCGAATGGTACGAAATTCAGTATCGAATCGTAACTAATTAGTACGTAATGCTGCCATAAGTCAGACGGTGTATATTAAATAACGATGCAGTAGTGAATGGAATTGCTATACATTAGTCACTGAGTGAGATTGAAATTTAAAGAAATCAACAAAGATGGAAACTCTCGCGTCTGTTTTTTACTCTTCATTTGCCACGTTTCTTTATTCTTCGTCCAATATTGGATAATGATAACAAAACGTTCAATTCCATTTGTTTGGTTTCGTCGATCTTTCAATTTAAAAACGAACATGCTACGGTGTCAAATAAAAATAATAAAAATTTAATTCCACTCGTTTAACCATGTCAAATTGCAATGCCTGTATAATTTCGTTATTCCTTTAATTTTAGAAAGAATTATGCTACGGTGAACTTTTAGCTATGATACTTTTTGTTTAGTACCGAGAGTAATACCAATAATAAAAATTTTAATTCCGCTCGTTAAACTTTCCTAAACTTGCACAAGTCCGTTAATCTTTTAATTTAAAAAAGAGATGCCGTAGTATGGGTAAGATAGTCTTCATTCAATATTAAATAACGATAGTGGAACATTTAATTCTATTTCAGACAACTTCATTAATCGCTCAATTTCAGAATGAACTATCGTTTCAACCATTGAACAATAATAAAAATTTAATTCCGTTCGTTGAATTTTGTTGAACTTTTAATCGTACAATTTCTTTTAATTTAAAAAAACAGATGCTATGCTGAGCTTTTACGTAAAATACTTTTCGTTAGATAATAACAATGAAACATTTAATTCGTTTATCTTTGTCAATCTCTCAATTTCAAAAAGAACACGCTATGACGAATTTCCAATTATGACACTCTTCGTTCAGTATCGAACAATAATACCGATAACAAAAATTTCACTAAACTTTCACTTGTATAATTTCCTTGATCTTTTAATTTAAAAGAGAGAAACAGCCATGACAAATTCATCGAAGTTCCATCAGCCGCTAGAAAGACTCTCGACGTTAACAAAAATTCTCATTGGAAACCTTTCGAAACCGCTGTTTACCCTTCGTTTACAATCGCCTTGCAGTCCTTCGACCGGCGAGGACAATTTGAACAACCATCGACAATCGACAATCGACAGTCTACCTTCAGTTATCGGTTCGAATGTAAAGTGAACTCGGCACAAATTATAGTTCTTAAAATTCAGCGATACTGCTTGAGAATTAATTTGAATTTTGAAATCCAATCCTATTGCTAGTTTTTTAGAAAATAAAAATAGAAAGAAATTAAGTGTCCTGAATTTTAGTAATCCAACGCCAGATCTATAACCCAATGACAATTGAACTTGAAAATTAAGTACAAAACAGTATGAACAAACTTGTAGGAAATACAGGGTGTCCATAAAATCTCCTTACAATTTCAGAAATTTATTACAAAGGCAATTGATGAGCTATCTTCATCAGATTTGTTCTATATACTCAGTGGTTATCAAGATTTTCATCACATTGTACTTTAGGTACCCTGTTGATGAATAAGATACTGTTAAATGAACCCCTTACAAAATGGCTACACCTCAAGAGAAGGCACATTGTGCATCATTGTTTATTGAAACTAAATTGAATCTGCAGACTTGGCGAAACTTCAGAACTAAGTATGAAAGAGATCCACCACGTCCATCAATTCGTGCATGACACAAGAAATTTATGGAGACAGGGACAGTGTTCGATAAGGGGACGAGTGGACGACCAAGAACATCCGAGGAAAACATCGATCGTGTAAGAAATCGAGTACCGTCTTGATGTGCGTCGTGCAACTAATGATGCCCATACAGAGGTGTATTAAACAAGGCAGAGGAAACTTAAATACATACGTCTCATTTTTCAATAATCTCCACGTATCTGTCTTTTCATTTGTCTTTGTGATAAATTTTTGAAATTGTAAAGAGACTTTATGGACACCTTGTATACGAATCGCGCGCGGCGACCATAGTAGATGCCAGGGCCGAGGAAAACCATAAAGGGTCAGCGCGGCAAACATTTATCCGGGTCAGTCAAACTGACCGGTAACTGGAAAAGGGTAAAGAAAGCTGCAGGGTGGCATCGAACGAAAATTCCACCAGTTTCTGGTCGACGATGAGAAAATCGTTTCGAAGAGGGATCGTCTCGCGATCGTAAAACTCCGCGACGTATCATCTTGCGAGCTAAAGCGATTCGAATTACCTCCCCCCCCCCCCCCATGGTCCGAGCTTTCTCGTCGAACTTTCACGAGAGTGGAACAATTCCGTTCTCGCCGTGACTCGGTTCGATCGCGTTCCACGGGAATAAAAAAGAACCCCCGAGAGATTTATTATCCTGGTTTTATTATGAGTGATGCGCGTCACTCGACGCCGTTTCGCATACAAATTTGTATGTCTGTGTTTTTTACAAAAAAAAAAAAAAGAAAGAAACTTGTTTTTGCGTGATGTATGGAGCGTATTAAAGCTTCCTTTTCGAGGCTTGTTGTTTTTCTTTCCTTTCCGAGAGTAGATTCTGACGTTGAAACGAGAGTGACGAGATCTTTTTAATCAATGTTCATCGTGAGTCACTTTATTTGTTTTTAGCACTTTAATGTTCATCGTGAGTCTGTTTTATTTGTTTAGCACTGACGAGGTATTTACATTCATATTTATATTTTGTATTTATATTTATATTTATATTTATAATTTATATTTTGTATTTATATTTATATTTATATTTATAATTTATATTTTGTATTTATATTTATATTTATAATTTATATTTTGTATTTATATTTATATTTATATTTATATTTATATTTATATCTATATTCATATTTATATTTATTTCTTGTATCGTAATTATGGATACGAAAATGCGGAATGAAGCTCAAGGATAGAAATAATGTAACATTATGAATAACTAAAACAATTATGAATATATAACAAACAATATAATATATTATAAAGCTACAAATGACAAAAGATCGAGTTAGAAATGAATTATTGGAATCAGTAAATCTTCCTCTGTACCAACTGTTCTGAAATCTTCTGAAATATCCTCCTCGTATTTCGCAACATCGCGTGTACGCGTTTATTTTTCACCTCGGTTCTCCGTGTGTATATTTCTCCGTGTCGATGCTTTCGAAAAGAAAATATTTCCGAAAAAAAAAAAATATTCCAGAAACGAAACGCCGAAAACTTGTCGTTGTTCCACGCAAAATAGTTGAGCCGGTGCTGTTTTTTTTTTTTTTTTTTTTTTTTTTGTTAACCATCTGAATGTATACTAAAGTTATGAAACACCGGGAAGTATCGTACTGAATGTATTGGTTTCAAATTAAGAACGCGTTCGTCTTTAAATACATACTTTTTGATGTATTTATTCAATTTATTGTGAGATGTTGTATTCTAATAAGTACTGCTAATTATTTTAGATTTAGTATTTAGAGGTATTTCAAATAATTTTTATTATAGTTTAATGTGTAAATAATATATATGTATATACATATACTATATACTATATATATGTATATACATATACTATATACATATACTACATAAACTATAATAAAATTTATAGTTATAATATAATATAGATATAATAAAAATTATATTACATATATATATAATAGTTTGATTATATATTATATTAAAATCATAGTGTAATTTAATAGTTTAATTATTGTATCATAAATAATAATTTAACTGAAAAGATTAATCACTGCATTTATGGGAAATTAGAAATTAGAAAATTTCACTTACAAAGCGCATGTAATATGCAAAAATATCTAAAATATCTAAAATAAATACTTATTGTATAATAACATATATTATGATAACAGTAAATTTTTCATAAATTCATAAAACAATTTCGTTACAACATATCAAATAGAAATGAAATTATATGTATATAATAAGCTGAATAATATCTATATAAAAACGTGATTCTTTATGTAAAATCAAGAAAAAAGGTACAGAATCAAATTTGTTAACTTGAGATTTCGTTTACGAGAAAATTTATTCAGTATACCTGAATTTAATTGAGTTTGGATGACATGGAAAAATAAGTTAAAAATATAGAATAAAATATTTTCATTTAAAGCTTCATTTTCAAGAAAACAAATTTCAAGTATATTTGTATCAAAAATTCCCCCAGCATACTTGAGAAATTCTCAAAACTCGACTTTTCAAATTTTACTCTACATCCTGGAAATTGTACTGCAACAGAAGTTGGTTGTAACTTCAAAATTATCAAAAACATAAAATGAAATTTTTTTTATTCAAGGCTTCAGTTTTAAGAAAATAAATCTCAAATATATTTGTACCAAACGTTCCCTTAGTACACGTGACAAATTCTCAAGCTCGACTTCTCAAATTTTGCTCTACATCCTGGAAATTTTAATACAACAGAAGTTGGTTGTAACCTCGAGAAAAGGAATTTCGACAACGATAAACGACAGTGACGTGACGAAGAGGAATGTGACAGCGCGTACGACGCGCGGATGAATAATTAATAACAAGGGGGAGAAGGGACCAGTGAAAGCCGGACCTCGTTTAACGTAGTCTCTTCTCGAGCACTATCGGAAACTAATCCGGGCCATTAGGGGTGACTTTCGCCTCGCGCGGAGGTGACGTTGCGCCACGAGGCTGCCCTTTTCAGGGGTGGGCGGTCTGTGTTCGGCGACCCCGCGTGTCATAAAAGCGTCGATACATCAAGCTTTGCATGCCTGATATGGGAACCGGCCGCTTCTTTTCCGTTTGCTCCGCGGAATTACGTCACGGGCGGCAGGTTCCTGGGAACCGAAGAAAAGAGACATTGACATCTGTGAACTGTTCAACGATAATTACGAATTCCCGCCGGATAGATATGTAATTCTTCTATCTCTTGAAACATACATGTATATATATTTTAATTGTAATATATTTCTCAATTTTATATTATTATATCATAATTTCAATTGCAGTATATTTTTCAATTTTATATTATTGTTTCATAATTTCAATTGCAATGTATTTTTCAATTTTATAATATTATATCATAATTTCGATTATAATATACTTTTGAATTTTGTATTATAATATCGTACTTTCAATTATAATATATTTCCCAATTTTATATTATTATATTATAACTTCAATTATAATATATTTCTCAATTTTATATTATTGTATCACAATTTCAATTGTAATATATTTTTCAATTTTATATTATAATATCATAATTTCAATTATAATATATTTCTCAATTTTATATTATTATTGTAATTTCAATTGTAGTATATTTTCCAATTTTATATTATTATATCATAATTTCGATTATAATATATTTTTCAATTTTATATTATAATATTATTATATTAATAAATATTATATTAATAATATATTATAATATTGTACCATAATTTCGATTATAATATATTTCTCAATTTTATATTATTATATTATAATTTCAATTGTAGTATATTTTTCAATTTTATATTATTATATCATAATTTCAATTGCAATATATTTTTCAATTTTATAATATTATATCATAATTTTGATTATAATGTATTTTTTAATTTTATATTATAATATCATAATTTCAATTATAATATACTTCTCAATTTTATATTATTATATTACAATTTCAATTATAATATATTTCTCAATTTTATATTATTATATCACAATTTCAATTGTAGTATATTTTTCAATTTCATATTATTATATTGTAATTTTAATTATAATATATTTTTCAATTATATTTTATATTATTGTTATAATTTCAATTTTTTTCAAGTATAGTTTTCCAACTTTTAGTCCTCCAATTGTGGCTGTTACACGAGGTGAACGAATAACATTTGATTTTAGGTGAAAGAATAACATTCTTTCATACGAAGTCTAGTTTGAAGATTTATCAAGTACATTTGACTAATATAATAATTAACAGAATGTTCTTCTGTTAATTCAAGTTTCAATTCGTGACATTTTGCATAAAAATATCTGTAGCACAACTACAGATTATAATAACCGATACTACATAATTAACATTAACTGTTGTACAGACAATATTACGATCGATGATGAAGTAACTGGTTTACTCACTCGTCGTCGCCATGGTTCGCGCAACTATCGAATGCGACTATTAATTACAACATATGTAGAAGAAACAATTCTGAACTCTGTTTCTTCGATTATTATATGTTCGTGAAAATTTGATAATGCATAAAAATTCACAATCCACTCGTAACAATCGTTAGGAAGGGAAACTCTATTTTAGTTTAGCTTATGATGGTTATCGATGAGAAAAATTTACTTCAATTGTTCATAACAGTTATCAGTCATAATTGTTCTTTATAATTGAAACATTTAACTTTTTAATCGTGTAGTTTTTTTTTTTTTTTGAAGAATTTTCTTTACATTTTGAGATTAATGTCCTCTATTTAACCTGGCTTGCGCTGACAGCTGATTGCGGACCATAACGAGTGACCAAACCGCGTACAATAATTTGTCGCTTTCTTTCTGAACTCGTCGGTGTGATATCACTGGATAGAAATTACTGAGAAATTACTAAACTTGTCATTTGTTTTGCCCGGGTTACATTTAAATATACTTAAAACTGAGAAAATGTTGCAATTTGAGGCAAAAAATTCTCGATGTGCGTGGCGTAAGAGGCGTTAATTTCAAAGAAACGTAAACTCGAGAATCACCGAGAAAGTCGATAAAAAAAAAAAAAAAAAAGAGGAAGACTTCCGGGTGGGAAAAATCTGCCATACCCTCATAGAGCGAAAACTATGCACGTATGCGAGAATGTGCACGATGCACGCATCGATAAGGAAGACAACAGGCGCGCCGCGTGTCTCGCTCGAATTCCAATTAGTATGCGATTGGACGGTTGAAAGGCCGGTTTCAATCGCAGTTTCGCTCGTCGTGCGTCGTCGCATTTTTCCCTCCTGTCACCGCGGAGAGCAGAGTTAAACGAAAAAGAAAAAAAAGAAAAAAAGGAAAGAGAAGAAACAAGTCGGACGACGAAAAATGGAGAGACGATTGAACAATTGGCTGGTTTAAAGTTACACACACACACACAGAGAGAGAGAGACACGAGCAGGGAGATGGATTCACGGTAGATTTGATCCTAACACCCTGCCCTAAATGATCCCACAGAGATCGGCACGTGGCTGTGTCGCACCCTCTGACATCGGCCCGCATAAAAGTCTGGGGGGAAGAAGCTTCCAGCCCCCCGGTGGCAGGCCTCTTCCTTTCGACAAGCAAACTCTCGGATTCATAGGGTAAACGAAGAGCCAAGTCACCGGGGCCGTCAACAGGGAATCATCGCAGCTTTTCGAGTATTTGCTTAGGGGGTCAGCCAGGTTTGTTTCCTTAGGATCTGGCGATCATTTGTTCGCGCGGTTGTTGAAACACTCGCGCGGCCTGTTTGCAAACGTATCGAGTTGTTGTTTCCTTTTTCTTATTTGTTCGTCTCAACGACGCAGTCGTGACGAACTTGCTTACTGTGCACAGGATGTCCCATTTGAAGTGAGCCGCGCGATCCAATCTTCTACACTGTACAATGTTATCGGGGGAGGGGGAGGGAGAAAAAATTTTTCAAGTGAAATTCACTTTGTTCCGAGGGAATTGCCATAAATCTTACTTAGGCGAGGACGTGCCTCCAAGATTTCAGGCGCTTCGTGATCTTCGTTTCCTTCAATGGAACTATTTATTTTTTATTTAGGCAAATGTTCCGTGACCAATTCATCGACCGTGTCCAAGTATAATACGAACATATACGAGTATATTATTATTTATTATGTAGTATATATTATATTAATATGATTATAATATTATTGTATTATGTATTATGTAGTATGTATAATTATATTAATATTAATATAATTATATTAATTATATTAATATTATTTATTATGTAGTATATATTATATTAATATGATTATAATATTATTATGTATTATGTATTATGTAGTATGTATAATTATATTAATATTATTATAATTATATTAACTATATTAATATTATTTATTATGTAGTATATATTATATTAATATGATTATAATATTATTGTATTACGTATTACGTAATATGTATAATTATATTATATTAATATTATATATTAATATAATTTTAATATTATTATATTATATGTTATGTAATAGGTATAATTATATTATATTAATATTATTGTACTATGTATTATGTAGTATATATTATATTAATACAATTTTAATATTATTATATTATGTATTATGTAATATGTATAATTATATGAATATGATTATAATATTATTGTATTATGTATTATGTAGTATGTATAATTATATTAATACAATTTTAATATTATTATATTATGTATTATGTAATATGTATAATTATATTATATTAATATAATTATAATATTACTGTATTATGTATTATGTAGTATGTACAATTATATTACATTAATATAATTACAATATTATTGTATCATGTATTAATTATATTAATATAATTATAATGTTATTGTATTATGTATTATGTAGTATGTATAATTATATTAATATAATTATAATATTATTGTATTATGTATTATGTAGTATGCATAATTATATTAATATAATTATAATATTATTATGTATTATTATTACTATTATATTATGTATTATGTAATATATATTATCTATTATATATATTGTTATGTCAATAGAGGAATTAATAGTTAATTTCATCAATATTTAATATTTATGTAAAATCACTAGAGGAAGAGATTGCTTTACATAAAGGAGCACTAGGCTAATAGAGCCTACTCTATTAAATCCGATTTAACTCTAATTAAGTAAATTAATTAAACTATTAAATCTAGTATCGAAAGTTATGCCACTTTTGGGTATCTGAACTTCTTTCGACAATAAGTTTTGACAACATCTTAACATTAGAACTATACTAGAACTTTAACACTGGAACTATACTAAAATCTTACAGGATCTAACACTAGAACCAGTGGTCAAAGTGATCAATTTATAATTTCTGTTGGAAATTTTCTATTTCTATTTTTATGAAACAGTATTTCCAGAGATTCAAATTCAAAGATTTCTCGTTAAATATATACAGGGTGTTGATACTTTCCAAAGTATCTAAATCTGATCATCTGACGAGGTTACCAAATAGCAGGTGTTTGTGAATTTGACATTAACTACAAGACTGTGTGCTCAAAAATATACAGTGCAATTTGAAAAAAGTTTCTGGAAATTTTTTACCACGCAGTCTTCTACAAGTTCATTTTTAATGATGACTAACTTTCATTCTCAAGGTCTTTCCAATAGATCAGATCGTCGAAAGTCAGTTACAGACAAATCTAATATAAAAATGAAATGAAACTACACGACGACTGTGTAAACAAATTTGTAATTTACAGAGTTACAAATCACTTCTATTTGTTTACCCTTGAAAAGTTTTACACTCCAGTCATTGGTTCCAACATTGACAAACGACAAAAATCACCGAAACTGCGAACGAGCACCACCAATTGGATCCTCGATCCAAGATTGAGAACGTTCTCAGGCTCGATCGAGGCGTTTCGTTTCGTTTCGTTTCGTTACAGAGAAGAAAGAAAAAGAAAAAGAAAAAGAAAGAGAGAGAGAGGAGAGAAAGGGTATCGAACGCGGTTGAAAAACCGAGTTGCAGCCGGACTCGGAGGATGGGCGATAAACGGGGGAAGAAAAGGGTGCAAAGGAGCGCCGGAGGCAGGCACGTCGTAGGTGCAAAGTTTAACAATGCGGTTCTACACGCTGCAGTGCGTTGCACCTAGCACCTCGGCCTCTCTCGCTAGAGCAACGATTTATGTATGGCGAAGTCCGCCCACTTCTAGTATCTTCATCTCGGCCGGAGGACGTGCCTCGGCTCGAGCGAACGAGCAGAGAGAATTCACCGAGGGGGAAGTCACGAGGCACGCGAGGGAACGAACTGTCCTCGACCGCGTGCTCCGAGCATTTTTTTTCACTCGAAGGCCTTTCGATTTTCGACATTGCTTTCGGTTCTCGTAAGATGTTCGCTCGCAACGTCGCAACGTGATCAATGATCAATGATTAAAGTGGAATTAGTGGAATTAGATTGCCAATTTTATAGAAACCACGTACTTGTGATTTGCGTTGTTCTGAAACGCAGGCTGTCCGTAAAGTCTCTTTACAATTTCAAGCATTTATTACGAGGGCAAAAGAAGAGACAGACAAGTGGAAATTATTATATAACAAAATGAGACGTATATGTTTTAAGTTTCTTCTGCCTCATTTAATACACCTCTATATTATGGGCGGTACTCGATTTCTTACACGAACGATGTTTTCCTCAGATGTTCTTGGTCGTCCACTCCTACCTTTATCAAACACTGTCCCTGTCACCATAAATTTCTTGTGACATGCACGAATTGATGGACGCGACGGTGGATCTCTTTCATACTTAGTTCTGAAGTTTCACTTTCTGCAGATCCGATTTGGCTTCAATAAACTAATATGATACACACTGTACCCTCTCTTGAGCAGTTAGCCATTTCGTAAAGGGTTCATTTAACCGTATCTTATTCATCGACTTAAAATGCAATGTAATAAAAACCTCGATAATCAATGAGTACATAGAACAAATCTGACGAAGATATCTCGTCAATTGCTTTTGCAATAAATTTTTGAAATTGTAAAGAGACTTTACGGACACTCCAATCCAAAGCAAAGGATCACTGATTGATGAGAGTATGCTACAGCGAACATGACAAGTGCCCTATAGTAACTAATAGTGCCCATACACTGTATTAAATAGAGTAAAGGAGAAAACTTAAATCTTTCGATCGTCTTTGGTTCGAAAATATCTGTAGAATTTCGAAAAGAGAAAGCAAGTTACTCTCGTAACGATAACTCGATTCGTCTTATGGCGATCGCTGGAAGCGAGTCAGATTCTTCAGCGTCTTGGCAAACCTCTAATTAATAAACGCACCGACCACGCTCTGCCCCAGGAACACGCGTATGTAACTGGTAGGTGTTACTATCGACCAAAGAGGATACTAACAAGATATATGCGACGGTTGGTAAGGACTGGAAAAACAAATTCGAGAATCTCGCGAGGACCGAAGTAACTTCAGTTGGACTCGATTCATTAAAACTCATCGATAAAATAATCCTCTTTCGATTTCATAAAATTTTGCATTTTTTTTTTTTTTCCGTGGAAAAAATGGCGACAAAAAGAAATATCAAGTGAATTCTTAGGGTTTCATAGCTCATCAAGTGTATATTGTAGAAATTAATTCGACTGCATTTACGTTGAATTTAAAAGTGCAAATCGTGAAGATTTGAAAACTGAAAATTCGAAGAATTGTCGAATGAAAAGTTGTCTCTAATGTAAGGGAAACGCAGACCGATCCAACAAAATGATTATTTGTTAAAATAAAACAAGATTCCATGAGACAGATAAAAATACCGAACTAGTTTTTTAACAAACGTATCAAAACAAACTTGTTTCCGTGGAGCTTACATTATACGGATTATATGAAATACCTGCTAAAAAAAATTAATTCCTATAGGTAACATTCCTTTAGTTACTAAATTCATTTGTTAAATAATTTTTATAAGATAACAATTTTATTGAACATAGTATCGTATAATATCATGGACAGTTCAAACTGAACTGCACTGGTAACGATGATGGTCAAAATGCAGATACTACATACTATTTTGTATCATGATTCTATTCAGTAACATACGATTAGTTTCCTAACTGGAAGAAACATAAGCAACCTTCGGAATATCGTCATTATCCACGTTAGATAAATAATATTGTAAGATAGAAATAATATTAGATAAATAATATATTATAGTAAAAAATATATAGATATAATATGTTATAATAAAAAATATATAGTTATAATATGTTATAACAAAAATATATAGATATAATATGTTATAATAAAAAATATATAGATATAATATGTTATAATAAAAAATATATAGATATAATATGTTATAACAAAAAATATATAGTTATAATATATTATAACAAAAAATATATAGATATAATATGTTATAATAAAAAATATATAGATATAATATATTATAACAAAAAATATATAGATATAATATGTTATAATAAAAAATATATAGTTATAATGTATTATAACAAAAAATATATAGATACATGTTATAATAAAAAATATATAAATATAATATGTTATAATAAAAAATATATAGATATAATATGTTATAACAAAAAATATATAGTTATGATATGTTATAACAAAAAATATATAGATATAATATGTTATAATAAAAAATATATAGATATAATATGTTATAACAAAAAATATATAGATATAATATGTTATAATAAAAAATATATAGATATAATATGTTATAATAAAAAATATATAGATATAATATGTTATAATAAAAAATATATAAATATAACATGTTATAATAAAAAATATATAGTTATAATATATTACAACAAAAAATATATAGATATGATATGCTATAATAAAAAATATATAGATATAATATGTTATA
This sequence comes from Frieseomelitta varia, assembly GCF_011392965.1. Lineage (NCBI taxonomy): Eukaryota > Metazoa > Arthropoda > Insecta > Hymenoptera > Apidae > Frieseomelitta > Frieseomelitta varia. The sequence continues at coordinate 39,736 of NW_025110119.1, read as the reverse complement.
ACAAAAAATATATAGATATATGTTATAATAAAAAATATATAAATATAATATGTTATAATAAAAAATATATAGATATAATATGTTTTAACAAAAAATATATAGATATAATATGTTATAATAAAAAATATATAGATATAATATATTATAACAAAAAATATTAGATAAATAATATATTCAGAATTTAACTGCAATAACTATTTAATATTCTTCTAACGCTCTTCATTGAAATTCAACATTCGCTCGAATGACGTTGAGAACATTCTCAATGTCGACAAATTATCTGTAGAAAAATTCCGATTCCTATGCGTATTTTTATTGCACAAGCTCCACTCAAACTGCAGCCTTCCATTTCCAAGAGTTTCTCCCTACGAATTTTCGCTGGAGCGCCTTAAAAAATAAAAAAAAAAAGAAAAAGAAACCTCCCACGTGGTTCCGTCTCTTTCAATTCTGCATCCGGCCTAACGAACTGTGAATTCCAAAATTGTCGGGTTGCTGGCAAGGTAAAGATAATTCCCGAGAGTCCCTGTTAATCAGCTGGCAGAAAGAAAGCAAGTATGTATCGCAATCCGGGAAATTTATTCGCGCAGCGCAGCAGAGTGAGGAGAGGAGCGGCGAAAGATAAATACACGGGGCGGCGTTTATCGATGCAGCAACTTGACCTGTTCACGGGGGAAGAAGGAACGATGCCAAGGAACGATAAAGGGTGGAAGCCTGGACCGTGCAAGTTGGCCCGATACCTACTCTCTGCTCGTTATAAATCAGTCGGCAAACCATCCCTAACTAAATCGACTTTGCGTAACCAAAATTGAGGGAGGGGGGGGAGGGGGCGAGAAGGGGGGGGACGAGGGTGGCGGAGGAGGGTTTGCGGTGGTTACCGGTGTGAAATGTTCCCATGGGGGGGTCCCGGGAGAAAGGAGAGCCACCCCTCTATATAGACGTCCCGGAACGATCCCCTAACAGGACAATATGTTAGTCGTCTTTCGTTACGCTAGCCACCAGACATCCGATTATACGTATTATCCTGTAAAGCGACTGATCTCTGTGAGAGAGAATCCTCACAGTCCTCTCTCTATCTGTTCGTGTTGCCTTTCTCTTTCTTCTTTTTTCACTTCCTCGTGACTTCTCGTTGACTTTTGACGTCGGTTAATGATTACGTTGAAGGGGGGATCAGGGTAAAATGTGTTGTATTTAATGTTATTCTCCGTTTCTGTTGATTGTACATGTATTATACTTTATATATTTGTATATTTTTATATATTTGTTTATGTAGTTTATATATTTGTATATTTGTTTATACAGTTTATATATTTGTATATGTTTTTATATATTTGTATATTTGTTTATATAGTTTATATGTTTGTGTATTTTTTATATATTTGTATATTTGTATATAAAGTTTATATATTTGCATATTGGTTTATATAGATCATATATAATACATTTAATATTGTATTATACATAATATATACATTTAATATTGTATTATATATAATTTGCATATTTGTTTATATAGTTTATATAGTTTATACAGTTAAAGTTATATAGTAGTAATTTATATGTAAATAGATTATATATAATATATTTCATATTATATACAACGCATATGCTTACTAGTATAATACATATATAATATATAATACATTTAATATTGTATTATATAATACATTTGTTTATATAGTTTATATATTTGTATATTCTTTTATATACTTGTTTATGTAGTTTATATATTTGTATATTTGTTTATACAGTTTATATATTTGTATATGTTTTTATATATTTGTATATTTGATTATATAGTTTATATGTTTGTATATTTTTTATATATTTGTATATTTGTATATATAGTTTATATATTTGCATATTGGTTTATATAGTTCATATATAATACATTTAATATTGTATTATATATAATTTGCATATTTGTTTATATAGTTTATATAGTTTATACAGTTAAAGTTATATAGCAGTAGTTTATATGTGCATAGTTCATATATAATATATTTCATATTATATACAACGCATACTTACTAATATAATACATATATAATATATAATACATTTAATATTGTATTATATAATACATTTGTTTATATAGTTTATATATTTGTACATGTATTATAGTTTGTAATTGTACATTGTAAGTATCATTTATAATTAAATTCGCGTATAATTGTAATTATAATATTTGTATTGTATTTATATATTTATATATTAATATTTAATAATATATTAATAATTATAATGTACAATTTTTATACGTACATAATGTACTATACTGTAATAAAATTATTAAAATTGAAATATAACATGTTGCAAAGTGTAATATTTAATAATAGTTAACATTATGATTACATGTGTGTAATGTACAATTTATGTATATACGTAACATATACTAAAATTTACATATACATTACATATACATAATAATATAGGACATATGTAATTATACACTGCAGTTCTAGTGTATTATACATTATAATTATATATATCCTACAAATAATTATACATTATACTTAGGAATTGTATATTATACATTATAGATTATAATTCTGTTGATACATTATAATAATTATTCACAGAAAATATCAAGTTGTTATGATGCATATCTATTGTATATATTGCATAAAACATTCTGAAATTTAAATAGCACTATAATGTAAGTATGTGACAATATGTAATGTATAATATTCTAAATGCAATCCTGTGTATAAAAATTATGATATTGTAATATCGCATAAATATATGTTGATGTACAAATTATGTATATTATATATATTATATATTATTATATATATTGTAGTATATTAAGTATAGTATATTATAGTATATTGAGTATAATATATATAGTATATTAAAACTAGTATATTATAATATATTATGTATAGTATATTATAGTATAATAAGTATAGCATATTAAGTATAGTATATTATAGTATATTAAATAAAGTATATTATAATATATTATAATGTATTATAGTATATTAAATAAAGTATATTATAATATATTATAATGTATTATAGTATATTATAATATATTATGTATAGTATATTATAGTATATTAAATATAGCATATTATAATATATTATGTATAGTATATTATAGTATATTAAATATAGTATATTATAATATATTATGTATAGTATATTATAGTATAATAAGTATAGCATATTATAGTATTGTATAGTACATTAAGTATAGTATATTATAGCATATGTGAAGTATAGTATATTATAGTATATTAACTGTGTACGTTTTCAAGATAACTTTATCAATATAATCACAATACAATCGAGCATCGTCAGATACTACCACAGTTTCCAAAATACAAAAACTACGAATAGATACTCTGAAACACAAGTACAGTACATTTCTCTCCATAAGAAACAAAAGAAGTTACATTGCACAGAGTGCGATGATCCTACCACACACGATCTCCTCTGATCAAGATCAGTTACAATCCGATCCGAGTATCCACCCCGAGCGTTTTCGTGCCTCTTGATAATCAGCGACGATTTCAACGTGTAAACACTCCATTCTCTCAGGCAATTAGAAAGAGCGTTCATTATTTCGGGCAACAATTAATTGGCCGAACGCGAGCGAACGCACGGCCGTTGCACTGTTTCGCGCGCGTCGATCGTCACGGCACGATCGGTGGAAGACGAGTCGATTCGAAAGAAAGGAAAAAGAACGAAGAAAAATGGAAAATGACGAACGAGGTCGTAAAAAAAAGACTTTCGTTTTCTCACGTTGCCAGACGCGCGCGTTACGTCACGCTAATTAAAAGGAACGATGAAACTGCGCCTCGATGAAAAATTCTTGCGCAACTTCGCTGAGAAAATGCGCGTTCGAGGCCATTGTAAGCGATTCCTCCCCCCCCCCCCCCGCCGCGGCTGCGCGCTCGTATTTTTATCTCGCGCCTTCCTCGCGCCGATTGCAATTAACTAACTTTCGTAATCACTCTTGGCGATCGTTGTAAATCAAATTTCCGTTCGATCGGCTCGCGAGTTGTTGCTGCACGATGCAAGGGATCGACGATCTAGCTGGACAAATGTACATTGTACAGAGTGTCCCAAGAAGCGGATAATTCTGTGTGAAAAAAACGAGTCGAAAAGAGAGAGTAAAGTTTTGTCTTTGCTTTCGAGAAAATCGGAGTCTGAACATTCGAGTCGAGTGTATTTGAATTTAAGTTAATTAAAAAAACAGACAGAATTAATTAATTAGAGATAATTCTAACGTGACAGAAAGGAATAATTAAAATAAACAGGAGTCTACGTGCAAGAATAAGTATTGAACGTGGGATAAAATTTTTCCGCAAGATTCTTCGTTTTCGACGAAATCGAGTTTGAAAATTTATATATACTTGTAATTTTCAACGAAAAACATATTCAATGAAAACCTGACTGCTTGAAAGAAAGAAATTTTATTCCACCGTTCTCTACTTATCTTCGCGCCTGTTTAAAATGGAATTAATTTTTGAACTGTATTTATACTAATTAAATTTAACTATATAATTAACTTATAAATTTAATGATATTAATTGTATTAATAAATTATAATATATTAATATTATATAATATTTAATATAATGTATTAATATTAATATATAATATATTAATATAATGTATTAATAGTAATATATAATATATTAATATAATATACTAATATATTACAATAATTGTATTAATATTCAATTATATTAAATTTAATTATATTAATTATATTAATAAATTATAACATATTAAAATTAGTATATAATATTTGATATTCTATAATATTAATATACTAATATATTATTTTCTAGTATTAATATTCAATTATATTAAATTTAATTATATTATTTATATCAATAAATTATAACATATTAATATTAGTATATAATATTTAATATTCTATAATATTAATATACTAATATAGTATTTTCTAGTATCAATATTCAATTATATTAAATTTAATTATATTATTTATATTAACTGAATATTAATTTAGTTAATATAAATATATTAACTATACATTAATTTACTTATAAATTTAATTATATTAATTGTATTAATAAATTATAATATATTAATATTAGTATATAATATTATTTTAATATAATGTATTATTCAGTAATTGTACTAATATTCAATTATATTAAATTTAATTATATTATTTATATTAACTAAATATTAATTTAGTTAATATAAATATATTAACTATATATTAATTTAGTTAATATAAATATATTAACTATATATTAATTTACTTATCAATTTAATTACATTAATAAGTTATAATATATTAATATTAGTATATAATAATATTTTAATATAATATATTAATATTAGTGTATAATAATATTTTAATATAATATATTAATATATAATATTATATTCAATTATAATTAAATTTAATTATATTTATTTATTTATATTAACTAAGTTCAACTATACATTAGTTTACTTATAAATTTAATTATATTTATATTAACTAGATTTAACTATATATTAGTTTACTTATGAAATTCAATTATATTTATAGTAACTAAATTTAACTATATATTAATAAATTTTCATGCCCGATTTTCTTTTCAAGAACGAAGGCATCAATGAAAAAATTACGCGTTTCTACACGAATCTCGTACCGATCGGTAGAGTGTCGCGGGACACCGTGTACATCGACCGATAATGTGCAACGAAATCTTTCATCCAAATCGATGATCCACCACTGATCACTGTACATGGAACATACGCAACGCGAAACGCTGGAAACTCGTTCGATCGTTGAATGAAATCGCTCGTCGTTCGACCGTTTTCCCAGGTGAATATTCATTTCTCTTGTCGGAGCAACCGACAGATCCTGTTTCACGGTTTCTCTTTCATTATAAATCGCGGCTGGAAAGTATAATAAACCATTTCCTTCGCGCGTGCACGAGAGCCGCTTCCTTCCATCGAATAAAACGCAAAAACAACCGAGACGAGAGACGAAAAGCAAGGAGTAAAAGAAAGAGACAGATTCAAAAAGCAAAAGCGTGTGCACCGATGGGTCTACTCTAGCGGGAGCGTAAATCCTCTACGCGCTGGGAGGAAGGAACTAATCACAGAGGGAGTATCCTCGTAAATCTCGGCTACGTGTCATTCGCGAGTCGCAACTCAGGATTTAATAACACGCCGCGAAGAGCTGACCGATGCAAGCTGTTATTTGGCTATGCACGACTTTCGCCCGTAGGCTAGTCACACTTTCTCGGCGTGCTACTACGACTTTTGCGCTATTGCGTCGCAATAGTTGAAAAATTAGGGGGTCGAGATTTTGTAACCTAATTTTGGTGACTCACCGACGAAACTGATCGTAGCTGATGGTATAAAACGTAATCTCTTGTTCCATGTTCTTTGTAGTAAATCTCTTGTACTCTCTTATATAATTTTCTTTCTTCCCTTTTTTTTAGTAAAATTTTGTATCTTTGTACTTTAACAGTATAATGAACGGAAGTTTTAATAATGAATACGATTTTTATATAATAAAGATGTATTAAATAGTGTGTTTAATACATTAATTCATTAAATTATATAAAATATATTAAATATCATAATATAATATAATATAGTAATTTATTTAATATATTACTTTATATAAAATAATATATTATATATTAGTATATTTTATATAATAGAAATACATATAATATATTTAATTTTTATATAATAAAGATATGTATAATAATATAAGTTATTTAATTATTAAGTAAGTTTAATAGTATAATAATTATATTTAATAGTAGTATAATAGTATAATAGTAGTAGTAGTATAATAATTATATTTAAGTTTAATATAATAAAATATAATAATATATTTAATATATTAATTTATATAAAATAATATATTATATATTATATATTAAATAGTATATTTTATATAATAGAAATATATATAATATATTTAATTTTTATATAATAAAGATATATATAATAATATATATTGTTTAATTATTAAGTAAGTTATTTTTAATAATATAATGAATATAAGTTCTTTTTGTAATTATATGACTAAAAAGTGTAATAATACATATAAAATTGCAACAATGCACCATCTGTTGATGATTGACGAACCTATCTGTTACCAGAATCAAGCATGGCCATGATTTGAATAAAATACTCGAAAAAATAATCATTTAAATCTTGAAATAGTTCAACATTAGTTTAGAATAAATTTAGAACAAACAAATGATTTTATTAAATTATTTCGTTAAATTATTTGGATAAAATAATCTTTTACTTCACTTTGTATTTTGTATCACTGATTCCGAAATTATTTTTAATTCCATCGTGTGAATTTACAAATGCCTTTCACTGGGATTCTTTGTTAGTTTGTTTCAGTGAGTTAACTCGATCAAAAAGTTATTCGCAAGTAATTTATTTGAGAGATGAAGTTACTTTTTCAAATAAAAATACTAAACTAGCGGAAATGATTCGTTATATCAAATAACGTTTGCCCGCGTAAAGAATTTATTTGTTGGAAATGCGCACTGGATCAGAAATATTTATTATACTTGGATATTGTAATGTTGTATTTCTTTGTATAATATTATTCTAATTCTTTATATATTCTATTGTATCGTATTATACTCCGACGTGTTATTTTGAAGAAACTAGCCACAATCAAAATTATATTTAAAAAACTTATATTTAAATTGTTGAGATAATATTTGAAGGATATTTTCTAACCCTCATTCGCCAATTTGACACATTTTTCTTATAAAATATTATACTATTGTATTTCCTAACGTATATTTTTAATGTAACATGTACTATATATTTTTGTCGTTTTTCGTATCAAAATGTGGCGCCGAAATTATGAATAATATTCGTTTTCAAATATACATTAAATGCATAATTATTGTACATATGTACGTGTAATTATAAACTTATAAACTTAATGAACCATCTTTTTCGAAAATAGGCAGCTGTTACACGTTTTATGCGAGTAACAAGTTTTACATAATGTCCGTAATATATATTCGGTAAAAACTTTCTACAACTGCTCGAATACTTTCACAGCATATGCATACATATCTACATTCAAGTTAATTAATGTTCCACTACAACGTGCAAAAGTGTCAGTTGATAAACATCGATTTCTGTCAATTTTAAAAGCACAATAGTAAAATTTAAGAGGCACGTGTGTTTCAAGAGGCGTGGATTTCAATTAAAAATTTTACATCTGCATTCCAATAGTACAATTCGTTCATCCCTTGTGTCAATTTGACTTATTTTTCTCACGAAATGTTCCATTTTATGGTGTAATGTATGATGTCTATTTTTCTTTCCATAGAAACAAATTACTTTGAAACATATATGTTTAAAAAAAATTTCACCTGACAAATAAAAGTGTCAAACTATTAAGTAAGTTTCAATTTTTAACTTAATTTAATAACATAATAACATAATAAATTAATGTAAAATTAATAATTCATTTAAGTTTATTAATACTTATTATATATAATATTAATTATAATTTATATTTTATTTTTATTAATAATTATTAATTTCTATCATTATCTGGTGACGTACAAGTTCAATATAAAATGAATATTAACATTAATTATAAAATTAATAATTTATTTAATCCTTTATTAATCGTTTATCTCGTGAAGTACAAGTATTACTTAATAATGTAACATTGTACATATTTAATAATATAATACCATGTGTACTGTGTATTAAAAGAAAACAGATATTACAAATGCTCGCCAGTTACGTGGCAGTATAGTATACTTTATATGAAAAATTTGCACAAGGATGAGGTTTCAAATGAAACGTACAAGTTGGAATACAGAATTTCTTCAACAAGCAAAAGGCAACTGTTTATTTCGATCGCCTTTAATATCGCATTGCCGCGTTGTTTGACGTTACACGACGACCGACATAACCGATGTACGATACGATGAATGCTAAACTATTACATCGTCCCCCCGCTGTACGAGGGTAGATTTTTGCGAGAGAGAGAGAGAGAGAGAGAGAGAGAGAAAGGACGAAGGGGGCGAAGGGGATCGATTGGAACCCCGCGGCGCCCGGGGACAACCCTCTACGAAAATGATTTCGTAGGGTGAGCACGCAAATCTGGCCTATCGATGACGGTGTCACCCTCGAGTGTCGGGATTAGAGATTAAATAACCAGCATCCCCGAGTTAACCGCCCTTTTAACGCCGCCCCGGGATTCACAAGTGCTCGGACGTGAAATCGTAACCGGAGAAAATGAACCGTCGCGATTCGATGCCAGAACGTGGTTCATCCGCGACTCGAAACACCTCTCGAGACTTTGGAAACGAACGACTGCAATCCATTAACTGTTTTCTATTTAGAAAAAGCAGGAACGATAAATTCAGCTTTCATTAGATACTGAAATAAAAATTGAGATTTAATACATATTTACGAACAGGGAATGCTCTGCGTGAATTTTTTCATAATGCAGAAATCAAGATTCCAGTTCCATTTTGTGTTTGAATAAATAGCGTTCATAAACAAATGTTCAGGAAAATTTGTTGACATTTGCTTGGAAAAGCTTGTCGAAAATACAAACACACATTTTTTAAACAAAGATTCTTTCTAAACTTAAATTTATTACAAATACTTTGAATGAAAACTTTGAAAACATGATAGATTCGTTAAAATTTATTACATTATATATTATTCAAATTTGTTATAATTTAGTATTATAAATTACACATTATAATATTATTATAATATAAACTTACTCAATTATAAAATATTTCTTTTAAGTGCTTCTATCAACATTAATTATCGATGCTAAGAGTTGATGTGTTATTACACAAATCGTTAGAGAAAGATTATAACGTTAGAGAAAGATTAGAAATGATTGGATAAATTCAAATTTTCGCCAACGGGCAATTGTAATTTTATCGAAGAAAAGTTCCAAGACAATTGGACTCTATCCGAACGAAATATTTAAGTTCCACGTATTGTCTCTTTCTTTTAAATGAGCAAACAATGATGAAAACACCTAAGTTTCGCGAATAATATCAACGAATTTTAGCAATGAAAATTACTAAAATCGTTCAGAAAATCAACGTTGTTGTTGAATTCGTGTTTCAATTCAACTTTGCGGCAGGTGCCCTCGTCCCTTGCAACCTCCACTTGCGCTGGCAACTGATTGCGGACCATAACGAGTGACCAAACCGTATATAATAATTCGCTTTCTTTTTGAACTCGTTGGTATGATATCACTGAATAAAAATTATTGGGAAATAATAAATTTATTATTTATTTCGGGTGGGTTGTACTTAAATATACTTAGAACTGAGAAAATATTGCAATTATGGCACAAAAAATTCTAGACGTGCATCGCACGTTATTCCAACGCAAAAGGTTAAATAAGCAAACGATGATGAACACCTAAATTTCGCGAATAAAATCAGTGAATTTTAGCAATGAAAATTACTAAAATCGTTCAGAAAATCAACGTTGTTGTTGAATTCGTAATTCAATTCAACTTTGTCCTCGTCCCTTAACCTCTTGCCACGTCGAGAATTTTTTGTCTCAAAATTGCAATATTTTCTCAGTTTCAATACACCAAATACACAGACAAAACAAATAATAAATTTATTACGTCTCAATAATTTCTATCCAGTGACATACCGACGAGTTCAAAAAGAAAGCGATAAATTATTGTACACGGTTCGGTCACTCGTTACGGTCCGCAATCAGTTGCCATTAACCTCTTACGCTGGAATGAAGTGCTACGCAAATTTTTTGTCCCAAAATTGCAATATTTTCTCAGTTCTAAGTATATTTAAGTATAACCCAGGCAAAACAAATAGTAAATTTATTACGTCTCAATAATTTCTATCCAGTGACATACCGACGAGTTCAAA
>NW_025110119.1:0-28740 GCF_011392965.1 Frieseomelitta varia | reverse complement strand
GTTCTAAGTATAACCCAGGCAAAACAAATAGTAAATTTATTACGTCTCAATAATTTCTATCCAGTGACATACCGACGAGTTGAAAAGAAAAAGAAAGCAACGAATTATTGCATACGATTTGGTCACTCGTTACGGTCCGCAATCAGTTGCCAGCGCAAGTGGTTTAATCCCGAGCACGAAGTAAACAGGTGAACCGCTTAGGGACATTCCTGCCCGAAACTGAATTTCCCCGTCTTCGACCATTGCGGAATCTGCACTGCGCGCTCGGTATCGTCGATCATCATCAATGGGATCGACAACATATGATTTCATTACCGGGAGTCGTACCCGGAATTTTTCGCGTCGCCGACGAAATTTACAACGAAGCCTCGCGGAGTTTGCAATTGGCAACGAGCAACAACCCGATCGGTTATATCGATTAGGTTTGCCACAGCGGCGCATTACGTACAGCGGCCGTTATATCCCATTGCCAAACAGCGATGAGCCACAATAAAGCGGTATCTCGTGCCGTGATCGAACACGAAGAAAAACAGGACACGCAACACGAGCTTCTTCCTTCGAGCCTCGATAGGCGTCACGTCGGACCGTGTCCGATGGCATTGCGACACGCCGACCGTTCCTTCCTCGCACACGCGCGCGCGCAAAGGTGTCCCCGGGGCCCAGGTTTATTGGATATTCAGCGTACGTTGCCCGTATCACCTGCCTGCCCCTGTTCGGGGCCCGATGACTGGTCGAATTCTAATTTGCCGGACGACGAAATTCGTTGGCCGGATTTTGCGGAACTAGCAGTACGAAACGAAACGAAACGAAACGAAACGAGTCGAGTCGAGTCGAGTGGCGGCGAGGTGAGGCGAAGCGAGACGATTCCCCGATCGGGCCACCGGTCGTATCGTTAATTCCAGGTTGTAAGCGCGTAATGTATGCGGCCATTAACCGTAATGAACACAGCCGTGCTTTCTTCCAAGGAGCCATATTCCGGCGAATTTACGACCCGCGACACGCTAAGAGGGAAATGAATTACACCAAGCGTCGACGATGTTTCCACGTTGTTAGATTAGTCTCCTCTGGCGGAGAGAAGGGACTCGGTTTTTTTCAGACGATCGTGGAAAACATATAGCGAGATGATCGAACAGGCACATTGAGATATTCATGAGACCGAATCCGCCAATTTCATCTGTCCGACAGATCGCCGGTTATTTTCTTAATGTTATAATCGTTGTTTTGATTGGCGGGGAATAATTTTTGCGTGATTTTCCTCGGTACGTTCGTCATGGGAAAGCGTGAATTACGCTGCGGTGAATCGGCACGGGGGGGAACGTAACTATAATCCGTAGATATCCGTCGACGTAAAACAAACACGCCCGAGTTTGCCGTCGGATTCTCACAGGGTGTAGGAATTATCCCTCCCATCCCTCGTTTCGTTTCATCTCTACATCTATCGACGTCGTTTGACTTTGCCCGCCCTCCCCATTCGCATTCATCGCGCGTCTAATGTTCTTAAATCGGATTATGAGTTACGAGGAACACGGCTGAGCCAATCGCCAGAGATCCCGCGTGTATCCACGTTGCAAACAATATTTTGGATATTTTGTTGAAGGATACTTTGTCGCGCGCATACGTTGAAGATAACATACATGCGATAAAATTAAAGTTGTTATTGTGGATTATACCTGATTGCGAAGAAGGAAAGAGTATTTTTAGAAGAAACTTTTTTCGATTATAAGAAGACTCGCGTGTACATCAGTTAAGAAATAAAATTATTAATTTATGGTTAATACTAAAAATTAATTTAAGTAAATTATTTTAATTTAGTAATTAAACTAAAATAAGTAAATTATTTTAATTTAGTAATTAAACTAAAATAAGTAAATTATTTTAATTTAGTAATTAAACTAAAATAATTTACATAAAATTAATAATATACAGTTGATACTATTTAAGTTATTCCTGATTGCTAAGAATTGAATATTTTTAGAAGAAACTTTTTTCAATTGTAAGAAGAATCGCGTGTACACCAATTGAGAAATAAAATTAATAATTTACAGTTAATATTAAAATAATTCAAGTAATTTTAGTATTAAAGTAATTTTAGTTTAATAATTAAACTAAAATAATTTACAGTTGATAAAATTAATAATATACAGTTGATACTATTTAAGTTATTCCTGATTGCTAAGAATTGAATATTTTTAGAAGAAATTTTTTTCAATTGTAAGAAGAATCGCGTGTACACCAATTGAGAAATAAAATTAATAATTTACAGTTGATACTAAAATAATTCAAGTAATTTTAGTATTAAAGTAATTTTAGTTTAGTAATTAAACTAAAATAATTTACAATTGATAAAATTAATAATATACAGTTGATACTATTGAAGTTATTCCCAATTGCGAAGAATTGAATATTTTTAGAAGACTCGTTTAGAAGAAATTTTTTTTCAATTGTAAGAAGATGTATATAAAGTGTGTATATCGACTAAGAAATAAAGTTAATAATTTACAATTGATACTAAAATAATTTACAGTTGATAGAATTATTAATATAATAACTGACGTAGAAATAAATCTAACATGGTGACTAATAGAAGACCAATAACTATAGATTTTGCGTAAATCATTAATAATAAAAAGGTACCATGCAAACATTTTGCACAATAAACGTCAATTTCGACCGATTTATTTTTTATTTATCTGCAGCAAGAAACATCCATTGTTTTAGTTTCGTTCCATATTATATAGTTATAAGATTAGGTTGCTCTAATGTACCAATACATGTGTAAAGATATTTATACAGAACAATTAACGAAGAATAATCAAATATATGTCATTTTCTCGAGAGATTATTAATCAATTATTTATTTATTTATTTTTCACGGGTAAAAAATTATTACAAAAAGTGATACAATTATAAAAATTTTATATGTAATGAATGAAAAATTACAAAGAGTTACAAAATTACCAAGTAATGAGCGTCTAAAAGATGGAATGGTTGAAAAACATTATTCAACACTTCACAGCAGAAAGTGTGCAAAGTCAACCGAGGATCCGAAAATCTATTGTAAATTCTCAAAGAGAATTATTCGAATCTCAATTCAATTACTTTCGACAGTTTATTTATTTCTCCCCTCTTGGTTCCCCATAATACGTTCATATTATACTGCAAAATTCTGCAATTCTCTACATCTATTCATCTTGTGAAAAATTTCCAAACTCCGAAGCATAAACGAGTTTCGAAGGGTGTTACAAATTTCACTTCCCTTCTGTTTGGCCAGCATCCANCTCTCTCTCTCTCTCTCTCTCTCTCTCTCTCTCTCTCTCTCTCTCTCTCTCTCTCTCTCTCTCTCTCTCTCTCTCTCTCTCAGGACCATATTGTTAGTGTCTCGAATCGATATACTTGAAACCACGTTTCACACGCGACGATCACACCCTTTCCCCTTTAAAATTTTCAACTCGAAAAGGGTTGCGGACTTCGGTTACTTATTTATTAGGCCATTAGCTTGTTATCGTTATTGTGCGAGGCCGGCGCGATTTATCGCCGCGCGATCTCATTCCCATCCGCCCGCGCCGCGAATATTATGTATCCGGATTTCACCGAACGCAACGCGCGAACATTAACGCCCGCGTAAGTCGACTTTCTAAGCTGCCCGTGCACGTTCGTCCCCTTTTCGTCCCCGAACACCGACGATGACTAACTCGCGATCGGTTTCGTTATCTGGTTAATGGAGCGAGAGCAGACGAACGCCCGTTCGAGGAGAGAACGCTCGTTTCCCATGTCGTCGGACGAAAAGGAACCAACTGGTTGATGAATAGTGGCTCCTCTACGTTTGCGTTGCTACGCGTACTCGATCAGATGATCGCGTTATGTATATTTTCTTATGGAAATGTCAGTTTCAAAAATTGGGTCCTACAATATTTTTAATCTCGTAGCAAATACTAGTAACTTATATTTGTAATATTGTTATGTATTTTATATGCTTTCTTATAAATGTTAATACTAGTATAATCTCTAATACTAGTATAGTAGCAATTATATTTGTAATATTGTTGTGTATTTCATATGGCTTCTTATGGAAAATTCAGTTACAAAAATTGGGTCCTACAATATTTTTAATGTTGTAGCAAATACTAGTAATTAATATTTGTAATATTGTTATGTATTTTATATTCTTATAAATGTTAATGCTAGTATAATCTCTAATACTAGTAGCAATTATATTTGTAATATTGTTGTGTATTTCTTATGGAAACTTCAGTTACAAAAATTGGGTCCTACAATATTTTCAATCTCGTAGCAAATACTAGTAACTTATATTTGTAATATTGTTATGTATTTTATATGCTTTCTCATAAATGCTAATACTAGTATAATCTCTAATACTAGTATAGTAGCAATTATATTTGTAATATTGTTGTGTATTTCATATGGCTACTTATGGAAAATTCAGTTACAAAAATTGGGTCCTAAAATATTTTTAATGTTGTAGCAAATACTAGTAACTAATATTTGTAATATTGTTATGTATTTTATATTCTTATAAATGTTAATACTAGTATAATCTCTAATACTAGTAGCAATTATATTTGTAATATTGTTGTGTATTTCTTATGGAAACTTCAGTTACAAAAATTGGGTCCGACAATATTTTTAATCTCGTAGCAAATACTAGTAACTTATATTTGTAATATTATTATGTATTTTATATGCTTTCCAATAAATGCTAATACTAGTATAATCTCTAATACTAGTATAGTAGCAATTATATTTGTAATATTGTTGTGTATTTCATACGGCTTCTTATGGAAAATTTAGTTACAAAAATTGGGTCTTACAATATTTTTAATCTTGTAAGAAATATTAGTAACTATTATATTTGTAATATTCTTATGTATTTTATATGCTTTCTTATAAATGCTAATACTAGTATAATCTCTAATAATAGTAGCAATTTGTAATATTGCTGTGTATTTCATACGGCTTCTTATGAAAAATTCAGTTACAAAAATTGGGTCCTACAATATTTTTAATGTTGTAAGAAATACTAGTAACTATTATATTTCTAATATTGTTGTGTATTTCATATTGCTTTTTATGGAAAATTCAGTTTCAAAAATTGAGTCCTACAATATTTTTAATCTCGTAGCAAATACTAGTAACTTATATTTGTAATATTGTTATATATTTTATATGCTTTCTTATAAATGCTAATACTAATATAATCTCTAGTAGCAATTATATTTGTAATATTGTTGTGTATTTCATATGACTTCTGATGGAAAATTTAGTTACAAAAATTGGGTCTTACAATACTTTTTAATGAAGAAATGTAAGAAATACTAATAACTTTTACAACTATTACATTTGTAATATTGTTACTTATTTTATACGGTTTCTTACAAATGTTAATACTAGTATAGTTTCTAACAAATACTAGTAGCAGTTATTGTATTACATAGTATCAATATTTGTAATATTGTTATGTATTTCATATGGTTTCTTATCGAAAATTCAGTTTCAAAAATATTGCAGCTCCCAATTTTTGAAACTGAATTTTCCATAAGAAGTCATATGAAATACATAATTATCTACAATATTACAAATATAATTGCTACTAGTATTATATACAATATACAAATACAATTGTTACTGGTACTCGTTACAAGATTAAAAACACTGTTGCATTCCCAGTTTTTTAAACTGAATTTTGCATCCAACGATATCAACAGGGAAGAACGCAATTATTATACTAAACTGTCTATTGCAAGATTGAAAGCAAACGAACGAATTGTGCTATCCAATTTTCACATCCTCAATCTAAAAGGGTTCGGCAGAAGTAGTCTCGTTTTTTTCTTTTCCTTTCTTTTTCCCCCCCCGGGCGCCAATGTCTCGCACACGTTCTCCACCGCGGACGGTGGCATTCATTCGAGGGCTGAAAGGAAGCGGGACGCCGCGCCGTTTATCCGAGAATGAGGAAAAAAGAAAAAAAAGAAAAAAAAAACGATAGCCGACGCAAGACGCGGATCCGCTTCCGCGTTGCGTCGAAATGACAGGAGGCGTGCTCGCGACGCCGGCACGCTTGCCTCGCCAAACCACCCCCTTTTGCCATTCTCAATGCGCCGATCGACGGTGACAGTGACAACTGTAACACCGCCACCACCCGATACCCATGAGAATCCCGTGGATGGCCAAGTTTGCCGCCTGGCTAGGATATGTCGCTGGCCAATGGAAGAATACGCGAGCCTATCGGCGAAAAACAACCATCGACGAATCGACACATCGGGAACGAGTATCGAAACGTGTGAAAAAGCTTGTAATTGTGATCGTGTAAGAGACGAGTCGGGATCGCTTCTGGATCTGTGTGCGAGGAAACCACTGCTGTTGAAGCCTTCAATCGACGAAAGCAGCGTATTGTAAACGTTACAGTGTGTATACGGTGCGATATTACACAGTTGGAATATTTTAAAGATTTTTATAAAGATTTTTTTTCTTATTGCTCGCACTGTTGTTTTTTTATTTGTACATTCGCGCTACCCAAATTTCTCATAAATTCGCGTGAAAACCCGCAGTTAGTTTATACACATGTATAGGAATATCGTTTACATTTGCATTGCTATTTATTATTTACATTTTCGTACGTTGAGATTTTCATGCATTTACGAAAAATCTGAGAGTATGAAAATGTAAATTGTAAACAACAGTGCAAATAATAAAGAAAAGTATACAAAATGTTTAAAACAATATTGTATTTCTTGTGTAATATGTGACAGATAAAATAATTTTCTACTTTGGTTTCATTTTTTCAATATAAAAATATGAAAATTGCATAAATCTCCAAATAACCTAAATAGTCTAAACAATTGAAACAGTAAGTAATCTAAAGAAGTTTGATAATTGCAGCAGTATTGTATGTAATACATAGACTCCATTTATTTGAACCAAATTTTCGTCAATGCTCGATTAAATGAACTCTTTCTGGTTAAATTATATGAACGAAACATCAAATATGTGTAGAAATCAGTAGAAAAAAAGAGTCAGTAAATTTTTACTATATAAGCTTATATGAATTATTTATATAAATTTATAGTTAAATTATATTTATATAAATTTTGTATCAATAAATTCATTATTTATTAATAAAATATTAATAAATAATAAATTTTATATTAAATATAAATTTTATTTAATATTTATATTTATATTTATTATATTTTTTTTTATTTAATATTTATATTTATATTTATTATATTTTTTATTTTTTATATTTATATTTATTTATATTTTTTTTATTTATATTTATTTATTATATTTTTTATTTTTTATATTTATATTTATTTATATTTATTTATTATATTTATTATTTATATTTATATAAATTTATAGCTGAATTATTTAACTATTATATAAACTCGTATAAACGCAGTTTCATTGAATTACAACATTATAATTAAACTGTCATATCGATTGAATGTTTTGGCAAGTCAAACACAGATAGGTATTTGCATGACACAAATCATTTTCAATGGAAAATTAAAAACAGGTGATAGAATTTGAATCATTTTTGAACGCGATTTGAAAATTCATACTAATACTTAACTCAAACACATCGTAATTATAAAACAAGCTTACAGATAATCATTAATTAATTTTAATATGGAAAGATATTATGATATGAATATCTCTGAAAAAATTAAAAAATTTATCATCGTACATACATTTTGAAAAATGCTAATCGTAATTATAAAATTCCGAATTTTTATGGGCAATTAATTAATATGGAAAACACGTTATGATAACAATTGAAAAATTTGTCGTCTTACATTCTGAAGAATATTTACTAATGTGAATTATAAAATTATGGTTAACTGTGGACGATTGTTAATCAATTATGATAGTAACCACTGAAACGGTTAAAAAATTCATCATTACACGCACATTCTGAAGAATACTAACTGCAAGTTGCTCAGAAGCAGTTACTGTTTCTTTATAACGATATCACGATACTAAAGTGGTTTGCGTGAATGTAGTTTAAATGCAAAATAATTGCAAATATGTGTAATTCATTCGAGTTAAATCTAAAGCTTTCGAAAATCTGGATAGAAAATCTTGAATCTTGATAGCCTACAAAACGCTTTACCTTGAGCACTGTAGCTGATGTCAACTTTGTGCTTATCTAATCGAATATTAATACACACTGCTTATTTACTCGTGATTACTTCAAGTACATACATATTACGTTTATTACGTTCTTAATGTTGTACTTTGATTAGAGTGGATTTTCTAGATATTTTTTTTTTTTTATTGTATGCAAGCACATATCTTGTTATGTTCTTGATATTACACTTTGATCAAACTATATTTTGCGAGTACTATTTTTTATTACATTCTTGATTAATTAAATTTTATTTTGTACCTAGCATATATTTTATTACATTCTTGATTAATTAAATTTTATTTTGTACCTATTGTCTTTTATTATGTACTTTATGTATAATAGTTTATTACAATGTCAAAGTATTACATTCTCAATGTCATAATTTAACTAGATCATATCTTATGACACTACTTTTTATTATCTGTATCTATGTATTTTATTAAATCCTTAATGTTTTGATTAAAGCGAATTTTGAAATACTATTTTTCATTACTTTTTTTATTATATGTATCTATCGTATGCATTATTATTTATATACTTTGCACGTTTCATTACTATATATATATGTATTTAATTAAATTCTTAATATTGTATTTCGATTAAATTACACATTTTGTGCACATTTTATTTATATTCTCGGTCAAATTCTACGTTACCAAATCCACTACACATTTATACACTGAATGTATTCGAACAAAAATACAGAGTCAAACTGTCTCTCCTCCTCTGGGGGGGGGGGGGAGGAGAGCATTGCAGTTCCTCGGGAAAAAAAAAAAAGAAAAATGAAAAGAAAGGAAAAAGCGAATTTCCCACTACGCCCACTTTAAAGTACATTCGAAAGGGTTAACTACGAAATTTCTACATCCATCATCTCGACTGGCAACCCCTTGCAACCCAACCCCCTCGGCCGGCACGCGCCATTATAATGCGCCGGGCCGAGCTCCGCGCTGGAAATTTAACTGCCCTTTTAAAACTTTAACTACGGTTTACGAGCACGGTGGCGCACATACGACGAGGGCACGGGGAACAGCACCGGTGAGGCGCCGCCGTCTGTTTTTACGAGCTCTCTATCTCGCGCCCTTTTGTTGCACCGGCGAAAATCGACCGGCGGGGGGAGGAAGAAAATGGAAATTTCATGCAAGAACGTTCGCGCACCCAAAGACCCACGGCGAGATACGTCCCCGTAAAGTTTGAATAAAAATTCGCCTCGAATAGGGAACAGCTTCGAATAAAAGAGACTTAAGGGGGCAGGACAGTGTGAGCAGGGCCTAATTAATTAGCCTAATTACTTTGGAGGGCTAGTGAAGAAAAACTGTATATTTGATTGACATGAGCTTTTGTGATTTATTTTAACACATTGTGAAAAAGCAACGTTAAAGGAGAAAAAAAGAGGGATCTTATTTAACTTTTTAACGGCGTCCTTTTACGTAACTTTTTTTTACATTACCTATCGGTGTGCATGATTCCAGCCAAACAGAATTAGGATTTTGCCAACAAAGAGGCAAAAAAGTTCAAAAGTAAACAATATTCTCTAGGGATTGACGATCCAACATTTTTCATTTTTGTGAAAATTATGAGAATAGCAGCTATTTGTTTTCGATGTATCGAATTTATGCCAAAAATTTCTACGCTTTTTGTTTATATTCTTCAAATTTATTAAAAGTTACAAAATGTTTGATCGTCAATCCCTAGTAAATGTTACACTAAAGATACGTACCAAGTTTCATAGTAATCGGTTGATTCCGAGATATCTTGCACACCGTTTCTGAAACCTAGTTTCGAGAAAAATGCGTTGTAAAGTTTCAGAACGTCATTTTTCATATGGATCCTTTGCTTACTTTTTTACTTATATCACGACTCGCAGTTCTTACAATTCACAACTAAAATGAATCCAAGTCCCCTAATATTCACCAAAAGTGATATTTGAATCACACGATCTGCACTTTATAATACTGCTTAAAGTTGTAAACAGTGATACAAATTCAATTCAATTATCCGCGGATTTATTATTATACTCCAAAACAAGTCGTTTTAAAGGCTAGAACCTTTTGTATCTTATTTCTAAGACTTCAAACTACTATTTAAAACAAAAAAAAATCAAATTTTTGAAAATTTCACTGTCCTGACCCCTTAACTTCTTGTACTGAAATGACGCACGTCGAGAATTTTTTTGTCCCAAAATTGCAATACTTTCTCAGTTTTAAGTATATTTAAGTATAACCCAGGCAAAACAAATAAATTTATTACTTCTCAATAATTTCTATCCAGCGACATCGTACCGACGAGTTCAAAAAGAAAGCGACCAATTATTGAATACCGTTTGGTCACTCGTTATGGTCCGCAATCAGTTGCCGGTAACCTCTTGCGCTGGAATAACGTACCACACACGTCGAGAATTTTCTGTTCCAAAATTGTAATATTTCCCCAGTTTTAAGTATATTTAAGTGAAACAAAATAGGCAAAAGAAATAAGAAATTTATTACTTTTCAATAATTTCTATCGAGCGACATCGTACCGACGAGTTCAAAAAGAAAGCGACCAATTATTGAATACCGTTTGGTCACTCGTTATGGTCCGCAATCAGTTGCCGGTAACCTCTTACGCTGAAATGACGTACCACACACGTCGAGAATTTTCTGTTCCAAAATTGTAATATTTCCCCAGTTTTAAGTATATTTAAGTGAAACAAAATAGGCAAAACAAATAAGAAATTTATTACTTTTCAATAATTTCTATCCAATGACATCATACCGACGAGTTCAAAAAGAAAGCGACCAATTATTGAATACCGTTTGGTCACTCGTTATGGTCCGCAATCAGTTGCCGTTAACCTCTTGCGCTGAATTGACGTACCATATACGTCGAGAATTTTCTGTTCCAAAATTGTAATATTTCCTCAGTTTTAAGTATATTTAAGTGAAACAAAATAGGCAAAACAAATAAGAAATTTATTACTTTTCAATAATTTCTATCCAATGACATCATACCGACGAGTTCAAAAAGAAAGCGACCAATTATTGAATACCGTTTGGTCACTCGTTATGGTCCGCAATCAGTTGCCGTTAGCCTCTTGCGCTGGAATAACGTACCACACACGTCGAGAATTTTCTGCTCCAAAATTGTAATATTTCCCCAGTTTGAAGTATATTTAAGTGAAACAAAATAGGCAAAACAAATAAGAAATTTATTACTTTTCAATAATTTCTATCCAATGACATCGTACCGACGAGTTCAAAAAGAAAGCGACGAATTTATTGTACACGGTTTGGTCACTCGTTATGGTCCGCAATCAACTGCCAGCGCAACTGGTTAAACGAGACTCAAAATACTCCTGAAACGACAGATTCTGCTCGATCGCTAATTCCCATTCGGCTGGCGGGCGCGTCACCAGCATATCGCGAGAGCAGATAGATGGGAATTCCGGTTAACGGTAGAAGGTGCAACGAGGTGCTCTCGCCGTAGCGGAAAACCGGATGAAAATTCAGTCGGGCCGGCGCGGCGCGCGACTCGCGCCGGGGAACTCGCTCGAGAGAACAAAACCGTGCTATTGTTTCCCCTGTAACAAGCACGGACAGCTAGGTTTCTGGCGTTCGTGCTCGAATCGGGCGATGGTATCGCGCGTGACCCCGCGTTCAAACGTAAACGGAGAGATTTCAAGTGGCCTGGCCCTCGTCGTCGTCGTCGTCGTCGTCGTGGAGAAAGAAAAGAGAGAGAAAGGAGGCACCACGACGCGAGAGGAGAGACTGCCGTTGCAAAAATTCCGCGCGTAGGACGAGCGGATATCCTTATGGAAATGGCTGGTGGCGAGCGGCGCAGCTCCTCGGCTAACGGAAGTCGAGAGACGTCGGGGCTAGCGTATCCTGTTTGATAAAACGCTGCAAACCAGATAGAAGGGAGTCACTGCGCCGATGGTACACGAGATTATGGTAATCTTTGCCCCGTTCCAAAGAGACCTCGTCTTTGGATTTCAACGGCCAGCCAGATATCATCTTTCACGAGAGAGATCCACAGGAAAAGGGAGGCAAGCACAGAGAGAGAGAGAGAGAGAGAGAGAGAGAGAGAGAGAGAGAGAGAGAGAGAGAAAGAGAGAGACAGTTTGTCGAGAAGCTGGCATTAAAATCGAACCGCTGGAATTTATGCCCCGAACGAGGAAGGCACGATGGAATGAATGGCCGTAATAATGCCCGTATGAAGTTTATTTCGAAGGGAAAGTGCCAAAAAAAGGGAAGACGCGAACAACTGCTCGCAATAAGTATCGCGCATAAATAATTGGACATCCAGTGGATGTTCCGTGGAAAAGGTTGATGTATTTGCCGGCCCGTTCCCATGGCTACGATCGATTGAACATTCCTCCTACGTTTTGCTAAAACTAACGTCGGATGTTTCAGTTCAATGGTAAATTTCGATGGAAACAAGAGACGTGCAGGAATTGCGCAATTCTTGCAAGTTGTGAGTCATTGTTCCTTCAACTTCATACAAACATAAATTCATAATTTTTTTTATTACACGTTTCCTTTGACTTTTCCTTTTACGGATTAATGAAACATAATGAAGAACTCATTTTAATTTAAAATTAATAAAATTAGTTTTTTCTTGTAATTTTATGTTTTATTAGGAAAAAATAGGTGAGAAGAAACTTTTAGCCCAACCTGTATTTTTAAAAATATAATATATTTATACTGATACTTATGCTAATATACTAAATAAGTATAATATTCTAATATGCCAAAATACTTTTAGATTATTCTAATGTAAAATATAATTCAAGTCTCTTTGATTTGATCTTCACTTGTATAGGGTATTGATGAAACAGATATTGATAAAAATAATATCTAATATTGATTGCAATAGACATTTTTTAAAATAGATAAAATACTACAGAATTATTAAATTAGATGACTAAAGACCATGTCTTACAATTAGGTGACTGAAGAATGACTTAAAGTATGTTTGTTCATCATTAATAATGTTAGAATGATTGAAATATGTTGAAAAAGTTTGTACAAATCTTACAGATGTATCAGCTATTTGTTGAAAATAAATATGAACCTTAAATTTAGCAGAGCATTTGATCTCAATTATGACAAAATATGTACAAGAAACTAACAGTGGAAAAACATTTGTTAACTATAACTGCAAAAACATAACAAAAGTATCAAAGAATTTTTTTAATGTAATTTCATTAAGTATCCAGTTATTATTTATTGTTCATTATTATAGTGTATGTATATTCCAATTGAGTAGCAACAAGTATAGTAGTACCTTTAAAACCATGAAATTCCCATTCTGTCGTACATTGCAATTAGACTGTGGATTTTAATGAAATAGAAATCTGAATAGAAATATGTTTTACCTATTGTTATAATAATTACTATATATTTGTGTAGTAATATTTCATTATAAGTGAAAAATGTTATTGGTACACCTACAATTTTAGATTTCTTTGTGAAAACAAATAGATTATACATTACAAACAACTTATATACTACAAAAACAATATTATGTGCTATAATATTGTATTGTCAATGAGCAAGTAAGTCATTTTTCAGATCTCTTTATGAAAATAAATGATACAAAATCTGTTTCTATAAATAATTCACAGTAAGTGGCATTGATATGATTATCTGATTGATAATCAACTGATGTAATTATCATTTTTTTAATATGACCACCCCTGTCTAATAAAATTTTTGTTTCCCATGAAACATTCGCCTTTCATTCGCACAAGAGAAAAAAGAAAACAGATACACAGTTGTTTTTCATAACTCAATCAGTACATGTCATAACAGTCTTCTCGAAACGAGAAGAGACAAATAGCCAAAAAAACAAGATCAGCTTTCTCGGATCCACACCACAGGGTGCCTCAAAAATTAGGCTTCACGGTGTCCAACGAACGCGTAAGAATTCTGAAGAAACTGAAACTCGCACACCGAAGGACCGGGACTTTCCAAGAATTTCCAGTCGTCGCCAGCTGTCATCCCCTTTCGAAACGCGTTCTCGCGGCAAAATGGAGATATTTCGCAAACGCAACGATCGGCACGCCGTGATCTCTCGCGGTGATTTGCACACAAACGCTTTCAATCTCGCTTTCGATTCATTTCTAATTCAATTACGCAACACGCGTCGGACCGCTTTCGAGCGATAGTACGAGCAACCGAGTACGGATCCATGAGAATCCCCCGCGACGAGCTTTCCTTCGCCGTTCCAGCACTCGGTAACGGCGTTTTTTCGCTGCTAAATCACCGCCGTGGCCCCGCGAACAATCGCTTGCCAACATCCCATCATGAATAATAAACGAAAACATCCGTGCCGTGTTTGATGTACAGTGGCAACTGGCTCCAAACTCATGGAACCCTTTTTTCTTTCTTCTATCCTTTTTTTCCTTTTTTTTTTTTTTTTTTTTTTTTTTTTTCTTTGGCATTCTCCTCGCGAACAGGCCTTATTACTTGACGTTATTACGAACATTTATTCCGTCAAGCGTTTCTTGCCCCGAGGCGGTGATATAAATTTCAACGAGTTCGATTTTCTCGGCCGAACTCTCTTTTTGTATTTTTTTCTTTTCTCTGAATCTATCAGAGTGACTGAAATGACCAATTTATGACTTTTTGTTAAGTATTTCACAGATTTTTCTCTGAATCGTCAGAACTATCAGGACGGCCAAAGTGACCAATTTTTTTTATTAGGTATTTCACAGATGTAAAACAGCGTATTTTTAGAGGCTTGAACGATTTATCATGGCTTGTGTAAAGTTTTTTTCTAAATTAGAGTTAATATTAATATTAATGTAACATTGGTATAAATTTGATTTAATAATTACACTGAAGTAACAAAAGTTTTTCTATCTGTTTTACTTTAATGTCTTTGTACTTTAATCATCGGTAGTTTAATTTTTTACATTAAACAGGTATAATATTTTAAATGTAACATTTTTTTTTTTTTTTTTGAGAAACTACGTTTTCGACCTCTTGATTCTTTGTTTCAATGAGATAAAATGAACCTCTTATTAAAGAAACGGTAGCGAAACAGCCCAACTTGGAAATTTAAGATTTAAAAATTTTATCAACAAAAATTTTTCAGTATAACAAGGACAAGTAATAATCGTTTTGTAAGCGATAGTATTTCAACTTCTATTTTTTTATGAATAAATAAATAAAATTATACACTTTTTTAATCTATCAATCGATACAAATCGATTTTCTATGTAAAAAGGTACTGATCTATGCATGTCGAAAAATTTATTAAAATTAATTCAGGGCATATTTTAACTTTAACTTTGAAAAACTTATCGTGTAATTTTATAGAGAGATTTACATCGTCCTTCTTTCTCATGCAACAGGATTTATGAAGTTATAGTTTAACATATCTCCTAAACTGATAATTTTAGTTAGTCTTAAATACACCAGAGAATGTTTATTGAAATTATTATATATTAATTTAATATAATTTATTATTATAATTGTTCTTATTATTATAATTTATTATTATAATTATTATAATTTATTATTACACTAATACATAAAAAAATATAAATGATTCCACATAAAAAAGTGAATGTGTCCTTGAAATTCCACTTACAGTTACAGAAAAAGGTAATCATTGTACTACCATTCTACGCTGAACAATTTTTGTTAATAAAGTTCCTTCATATTTTCAAAAACCACGAAGGTATTCAAATGCTAATTATTATTAGTCTACCTTGTATATTCAGAATAAAATGAACACGACCTGACACAGTACTGATTTATTGCCCCAAAGAATTCAATGCAAGACTAGGCACGCAGAATGTCAGCGTTGCTTAACTTTAGAAATTATTGATTACAAGAAGATAAGGCTTGCTGTTGTCAAATCCAATTAAACAATTTTTGAGAGGGATATTACATGAAATTAAAATTTTTTGTGGATTCCACGTCTAATAGGATTCCGAAATAACAGAAAGTAAAGGAAATTAGGATTTTATATTTGCCAATATTTTTTTTTGTAGTGAACGATAATTCATTTTATTCTGACATGGCATTGTGTAATAGCTTTTTATGCATAATGTATACATAAATAATCAGCGTTGAAGCATAAAGAAAAAGTGCCTGTATAACAGCTGTTCCATGAATTTTTCAGTCAGACGATATTTACATATAATAATACAATAGTGAATGAAATTTTGAAAAACTTTGTATGTTCCAACATTTTGCAAAATCATACCTATATTACCATTTATTAAGAAGAAAAATAGTTATTTCAATGATTTAACTGAATAATTATTTGAATGATCTTGAGTATTCTTTCAAGGTAATTAAAATATTTCTCGATGACACAAAATATTATAATTAAGAAACCAAATCGTTTCCCAGGATCAAATCCAGTAGAACACTTGTGAAATTATCAAGTTCATCAAACGTCAAATTGAGAGTTCATTCATCAATGAAGTAGAATTAATGGAAAAAATTGCAAAAATACGATATACCGAATGAGTTTTATGATATTATAAACATTTGTATACTACTGTTTTTGTCAAAAATGATTATATGAGTGAAAGAAGGATTTTATCTGAAACTTTGTTTCAATATTAATTGCAACCTTTGTAAAAGTAGATTGTAAAAGAATTCTGTTAATCTACAATAGTTTTATTTCCAATTTACATATTTCTGAAATTATTATATCTGAAAAATTGATACAAGTATTTTGAAGTCAGATAGTTTCTTAATTTTTCAGCAGTCTAATTTGGTAAGCCTATGTTTTTAAAATATATACAAATTTGTACTATTATTATACCTCTGTCTCTATTGTTATATCCAGATTTGTAACTTGTTTTGTTATTTATAATACTTTGTTGCTGATACAAATTAAAATAGTAATATGTTAGTAAATATCAGTGAAATGATTGTGATATTGATATGTAGACATGAAAATTATATACAACATATTTTCTTGTCAAAATTAATAACAATCATTTGTTCGTTGTTCTCCTTAACTATGCTTCCACTTAATAAAACTATCTATCTTCACTACTATGCATGCACTACATATATAAATATTTGAATACTTTTAGATTATTGCAATATAAAGTACAATTCAAACGAATCTCTTTAATCTTGATATAATATAATATATTTAATTTTAGTAGTCAATAAATATTAATAAATATAATAATCAGATAATTGAAGACTATGCCGTATAATATCGAGTCCCACTCATGACGTGAATTATAAATTAGAAACCATGAATATAAACTATATCTACCTGTTCAAATTTCCACTTTATTTTCAAATTGTAAGTCTACACAGACCTCACTGGAAACAAATCACGTACATACAATCCTCCAATGCTTCATTTGATTTATTTCATCAAAGTGTGTGTAAAACAGATATAATATTTTAGGTTGTCTCAAAAGTTTCTTTCATTTTATTAATGAATAACGTATGCACAATATTTTATGTTTCACAACGTGTTATTGAATTACACATACGATCAACTTTGATTTGTTATCTTCTTTCCAAAACAACTTCTGGAATCAACGTGCACTCTTATGTCATTTATCGAGCCAAATTTTTTACCGCAAAAGGTTTCATTTTTTAAACGAGAGGAATAGACAGTAATATCTGGTGAACATGAAAATGGAGATAGAACATCTGATTATTATCTATTTCTTTCATTAACACTAGAACTACCAATGACTAAAGCATAGAATTTTGGTCAGAGATATTAAAATGAAAAACATAGAAATACAATGGAATACACAAACTTTTATTCATGTATTTTATAAAAAAAATCATTTAAGCCTCTAAAAATACACTATGTTGCATCTGTAATATATCTAAAGAAAAATTATGAATTAGTCATTTTGACCATTCCGTAGTTCTAGTGTTAAACAGTTCCCTCCGTGGCTCAATAAATAATAGAAAAATGCATCTCTGAATACAATGTTTCTCTAGCAAATCCTAGAAATGTTGGAAATGTCATTACAATGTTTCCGAAGAAACAGATACTAGATCAGAATGGATCACAGTTTCAATAACACGACGTAAAATACAAAACACCGTGCACGTATTATTTGTCGACGATTGAAGCATAAAATTTCTATCAGAGACGCTGAAGACAAAAAAAAAAAGAATAGAGGAATTTTATACAACTTTCATTCGTATATTCCTTAAGTCTTCAAAAATACACTGTTTCGTGTATTCTATAAAATAGTTTAACGAAAATAATCGGTCATTTTGACCACTTTGATAAAATGACAAATACGAAGAGGGGGGGATCAGAGAGTGGAAAATGGGAGAAGAAAAGAAGAATGATGTTAGAAGGAATCGGGATTACATTACGAGAGTTGAAAGAAAGAAGAGAGAACGAGGAAAGTGGAACGACTGACGTGAGAGAGTGGATTATAAAGAAACTTGAGGAAAGAGACAGAGAAGAGAACAAAATATAATCAAACACCTACAAAGACCACAGGACAATAGGATTGCCAAATTTATATAATATTCATCATCTAACACATCCTAAAAAATACAGACAAAAGACGAAGCGTGATATAGAGGAGAGGATGGTATAGATATGGAAATAACGAAAAGAATATTAAAAGAAAGGAAAAGCAAGTAAGTAAACGACGGAGAAAAGGAGACAAGAAAACTTTGACTGGAGCTATGAAATTTAAGACGCTATAGTGCAATTAACGTGATAAAGTGAAAGTTAGGCCTAGTTACACCAAAAGATTTCTAGAACAGAATACAGCTTACAGTTAGACAATTCCTTTCTAGTTTTAAACGTTAAATCAACAGACTTTACTTTATTACCTTACCTTGTTTTGCTTCGTTTTGTTATTCAAGGTTTATACAATTATTAAGGTTAAGTCAACTTATAGATAAGGTGTTAAGATTGCATCGAACATTGTAAGCAAGGAGTCCCATTCACATTCGCGAAGAAAGAAAATACACAAAGCAAAAATTGTAAACTTGTCCGATACTTGTTTTAAGTATCTCATCGATCGAGACTTTGATTCAGCAATAATTGCACATTATAGAAACCGATCGTGAAAGCTGTGAACCAACTGTGTGGAGAACCGAACTGTGTCGAGACGAAATCGAACGAAACGGCGTTCCAACCTGCGATAAAACGCAACGTTGCTTATTTCACTCTTCCCGAACGTACAACGCATTCATCGTGCGCTGCATCAATCGATCGAGGAGAGTAGAGACGTATCGCTGCCAGGTGCGTCTCGACTTCCGAACGACGGCGAAGGAGGAGGAGGAGGAGGAGGAGAACGAAGAAAAAGAGTACGGAGAACGGAGGAGAGCGGAGCATACACCGCAAGTCGATGAGGAGGACTTGCGCGCTCGCGTGCGAGAGAGATACAGGAAGGAGAGAAACGTAGAAGGAGAGAACCGCGAGGGAGTGAGTTATCTCGGGCTATCTCGTTCGCTGAGCGATCGTCTTTTGGTTCGGCTAACGCGGCGGTGCCGCGGCGAAACCGGAAATTACGTCTGGGGTTCCATCTCCGGTGTTGTGCGGAGAGTTGCCGCCGCCGCCGCCGCCGCGCAGTGCCTTGGCGGAATTCTCCGTGAGAAAACGCCACGCCAACCGCCACACCGCTGCTGGCATCGCTTTCCACCAGTTATTAAACTTCTAACCGCCTCCTCCACCTCTCCCCCACCCATCCTTACGCCGCGTTGCCTCGTTGTTGTAATGACAAAACGGGGGCTGGAAAAGGGGTTGCAGCGTCTCGTGTAGCGTCGTGCACCGCTTTCGTACATCGTTGCTTCGAGGGGGGGGGGGGAATCCGCTGAGTTGCCCTCCTCATCGGTGCGCCCGGTATGCCCGCGAAAGAAGGAAATCTCGTCGTTGTCGATTAACCTCTTGCGCTGGAATGACGTGCCACGCACGTCGAGTATTTTTTGCCCCGAAGTTGCAACGTTTTCTTGGTTGGTATTCAAGGGGGTAATTCTAGTGTGAGGTGCGTGTTTTTTTTTTAACTTTTTGTTTTGGGAATTTTTGGCAAAGACACTATTAGATGTTTTGCAGTCGAGTTGACAAGGTTTGTTTGTACGAATTTCAACGACGTTTTAAAAATTTTTTGGGGACAAAGAAAGTTGAAATTAGCGGCACAGTCAACATCAAACATAGTCGCTTTTAAAAAAGGTCGTCTCACAGTGTCCATTCTGCTTGTTGGAAATAAAGAAACGTGAATGTTCCTTAATTAATATGAGTTTGGATATAGCAGGTACCATTCTGCTTGTTGGAAATAAAAAAAAACGTGAATGTTCCTTAATTAGTATGAATTTGGCTATACCAGGTACCAAAACAAAAGAAAAAAGTCATTAAAAAAGTGGCAATACTTTGAAGTTTAATTATCGATTTTTGCATGTTTCTGTTAAACTTCGGAGGCCTAAAAAAATATAAAAAATAAAATTTTTTGGTTGATTCTTTGGTGCTATAGTCACACATGTACTAAATGCGTAAACTACTTAAAATTTTGAGTCAATTGATCAAGTAGATTTTGAAATATCATGGACACCATTCTGAAAAACATTCAGTTTCCAGAAAAATGCCTTTGAAATTCAGTATTGCGGTAACAATAACGCTGGTCGTCACGTCCTTCAAACTATTATAACTTCGTTAATTTTTAGGAGTTCACATGTAAGGTTGCAGAGATTTATTTTTGAAACTATGTCCCTTAAGAATATATGTCCGCAAAACAAAAAAATCGATTTTTTTCAAAAGTTCACACTAGAATACCCCCTTAAATGTAACCCAGGCAAAACAAATGATAAGTTTATTACTTAATAATTGATATTAATTATTAAGCAATATTAGTAATGTAGTATCGGTTACTATAATTAATCTGTAGTTATAATTTTAATTATGTTATTTAAATACAACAGATGACTTTTTTTATTGATCATAGAAATATGATAAAATATGAATGCGATGCGAAAAGTCCAACGTTGCGCATGGAGCGCTTTTCTTTTTTAAAAAAGACCAGAGTCGCGAGAGTCGTGAGGGAGTCGTTAAAAGAGAACTGTTAATAAGTGTCAATTGTGTTGTTTAAAAAAATTTATTTGAGTCTGTTAATTCGTGCTGTTTTAAAGTAATTTGTCTTGTTTAATTATTTGTTGTTCTATTATCATTATTTTCATTAAATAAACATTATTTGTATTATATTTCTACAGTAACGTTACTAACATTAATATTAGTAATAATTTTTATCCAGCGATATCACACCGACGAGTTCAAAAGGAGAAGAAAGCGACGAATTATTGGTTCGGTCGCTCGTTATGGTCCGCAATCGGTTGCCAGCGCAAGGGGTTAAGGCGACGGCCACACGAACGTCGAAACGACGTGCGTTGCAACGTTGTACGAGTACGTGAACTAGAAACAAGAGTTGTATCTTGTGCAAGGGAAATGAAAAGACTGTCGTGGCCGTATTGCAATCGATTGTTGGTAAAGTGCGAGGCTTAATTCTCAGATACTCTTAATTTTCAAATGTTTCTTCATCGAACGCAGTTACTCTTTCTTACTTAATATTTTAAGCGGTAGAAAATTAGAGCTCTGACCCCGTTTGTGAACTATGAATTTTCAGACTATCCAGTCCAAGTTGAATGCGTTTGGAAAATTGGAAGTTGCATAAAATGCACAATAATCTCCGGATTAGAGTATATCGTAACAAATTTTGAAACATTTGCATAAAATCGTAAGATTGTGTAATCTGTTATAAACAAGAGACATGATGACGAAAAATCATTAAGTGATTTTCGCCTCAAGATTTTCTTTCGATGGCGACAATATCAGAAAACAGAATTTGGTAATGAAAATTGATACTGAAAAGAAGCAGAGATATTGCGTTGGTCGCTAATGGATTATAATACATGCAGTGTCAACTAGCAAAACTCTAATTTCTAAAGGGTCTCCATAACTCCAACAATTCCAATTAAACAACTTCTACAAAAGAATTTTCCATTTTTTTCCTTAAAAAAAAGAAAAATATTAAAAATGATCTAAAACGTGACATTCTAAATACCACAGGAGAAAGAGGACGAGATCATGTCAACCGAAATCAATAGGATACTCATTTTCAAAGAGTCTTCGTTAAACCAATCATAATTCGTGCAGTTCTAAATAAAATAAAATAAACCTGTATCTCACACTTTAAATAAACTCGTACATATGCAAAACAACTTTCACAAAAAGTCTTCTGTTCTTTCTCTTTCAAGGAAAAAGAAAGAAATGACCTAAGACACGGAAGTCTAAATACCCTAAATTCTTTAGGAGAATGAACGTCAATTATGTCGACCGAAATCAGTAAGTGTAACTTAATTCTGAAGTCTTATGTCTCCGTTAAATCAATCGTAACTTGTACAATCGCAATTAAAATAAACCCACGGGCGTCACACGTTTCAAATATCAATCAACTCGTATACGAAACAATCGTCCACGAAAACTCCTTTCCCTCTCTTTCTCAGGGAAGAGAAAAAGGTCTGGAGAAACAAACCTGAGACGCGGCATTCTAAATTAAAACGCCCTCTTAAAAGGGTTAATCGTCCAACTTGCGCGCATTTTTCTCGCCAGCGACGCGCTATCGATTTTTGTAATCTACTCTCTACTGCCGACTGTGGACGAAGGAGGAAGGGCGGAGGGGGGGTGGTTGTCTCGTCGGTGACGTCACTGGGTCATACATCAACTCGTTATCAGCTCGCTCCGCCGCCCCCCCACTTCCACCCTCTCACCCCCTTCCTTCTTCAAAGGGTGGCCTGCACCGAGTGGAAAATGGAGAAAGAATGGACCGGAGAGAGAAGCTAAGCTATCCGTGCGTAAATTTTACCATCGCGTAGCTGGCCCGCGCGTTGCCACGGTTGAATCGATCTTGCACGAGGCACGTACATACATACATACGTACATACATGCATACGTACGTACCGATCGAGAAGCAATTGGACTTTATTAGTATCTCGGCGTCGTTCAGTAGTTTATGTCAGTGTTTCTCAAGACTGGGACGACGCAGGCGTTGAAACGACGTCCGTTGCAGAAGTTGCAGCCCCTGGGAAGACAAATTCTATCTTTCGTTACGTAAATGCACAATTTATGTACACGATTAAGTATAGTAATGCTTTTCTTAATTTCGAATATCGAAAAATAATATTCGAGCGTTAGTTTGTTAGAACAGAACGTCTGCTAATGGCAGGTGAGCTTGTGATTATTGACATTTTATACATTTTATATAAAGATTCGTACGAAAGAAGCTCTAGAAGTATAATATAAATATATATATATATCTAGAAGTATAATATATATAAATTTTAAGGTAAATTTGGAAAATAAAATTTTCTTTAGAATTTGTTTCTATTGTTCAATTATTGGAAGTTCATGTACGTATTATAGTATTATATATTTAGACCAAAGAAAGAACGAATGCTCATTTGACCCGTATTTCGACCAAACTTATGTCTATTACATTCAGTTCATTAAACGAATATTAGTGTAATAAATAAACACGAATCCAGAGGTGCTTAACACAGACGGAGAAATTGGATTTTTAACCTTCAAATGGTATCACAAATTATAGTAATTTATACTATATTACAAAAATTTTATTTTGTGCTATTATTATATTTATATTGCAATAGAATATTACTATTACATTAATACTATACATCATGTTCTATTACTTTATACTTTATATTCTGCCTCATAAAGGTCAACAATAATCAAATTAAAAGTTCCAGAGTGAAATAACCTAATCAAAGAATCTGATTTTTAACTCTCAAGTGGTATCACGAACTATAGTAATTTGTACTATATTACAAAAATTTTATTTTGTGCTATTATTATATTTATATTGTGATAGAATATTACTATTACATTAATACTATAAATCATGTTCTATTACTTTATACTTTATATTCTGCTTGATAAAGGTCAACAATAAGCAAATTAAAAGTTCCAGAGTCAAAGAACCTGAATTTGAGTCTTAACTCTCAAATGGTATCACAAACTATAGTAATTTGTACTATATTACAAAAATTTTATTCTGTGCTATTATTATATTTACATAGAATATTACTATTACATTAATACTATAAATCATGTTCTATTACTTTATACTTTATATTCTGCTTGATAAAGGTCAACAATAAGCAAATTAAAAGTTCCAGAGTCAAAGAACCTGAATTTGAGTCTTAACTCTCAAATGGTATCACAAACTATAGTAATTTGTACTATATTACAAAAATTTTATTTTGTGCTATTATTATATTTACATTGCAATAGAATATTACTATTACATTAATACTATACATCATGTTCTATTACTTTATACTTTATATTCTGCTTGATAAAGGTCAACAATAAGCAAATTAAAAGTTCCAGAGTCAAATAACCTAATCAAAGAACCTGAATCTGATTCTTAACTCTCAAGTGGTATCACAAACTATAGTAATTTGTACTATATTACAAAAATTTCATTTTATGCTATTATATTTACAGTAATAGAATGTTACTATTAAATTAATACATCATGTTCTATTACTTTATACTTTATATTCTGCCTGATAACGATCAACAACAATCAAATTAAAAGTTTCAGGATTTCAACAATCAAGTAACCTGAATCTTCGTTACTCCCAAAACCAGTTTAAAGGTTTAAAGGTCGTTTGAAACATGAGGTGGAATCAATCAATTCAAGAACGAACTACCTCCAACAAAATCAATGAGATTACCAAATTTAAATTAATATGATTAATAATAATTGATATTATCTAGTCACCGATCACACACAGATCCGATCGTACTCGTACATTTTTCCACGAACGATCAAAGAGACGAGGGAAGAACAAGAACGGAGGCAGCGAAAAATTCGCAGAGTCCGAGAGGACACCGGTTCTAATTTTATTGCGGCAGATCGAATCGGACGGTTGCATCCCAGCTCTCGGTGCTTGTCAATCCTCCCCCAGGAAAAGGCAGCCGAGAGTGGAAGGAGCGGAGAGGTCCCCGACGAGAAAGAGGAGGACGAAACGGAAGCTGAAGGCGGTGGTCGGTATCTGACGAGATAAGAGCGCAATCTCTGCTCCCTGTCCATCCCCCTTCTCGCCGCCCCCTCTCCTCCTTCTGAGAGATCAAATTTTCTCCAACCCTTCCCCCTCCGCCCTTCTTCTCGTCCGCTCGCCATCCCTCGAAAACGCTCTCCACCCTGTTTCCTCGCGGAATCGTTCGACCTTTCTGCGTCCGAATTTCCTCCCGCCGGGAGTCGTCTCTCCTCCTCCCCTCTCTCCCTCCCGCCTACTCCTTTCTTTAATCTGACTTTAATTCGTTCGCGACAGTTTTACAATGGCGAATGTAAAGAAATGGCGAGCGTGCAGAGAATATTTACAAGTGAGTGTAGTTGGTAAAATTATTAGGTTAAAAGATACCACGTGAAATGTCGGATCGTTCAATTTTTGAGCATTTCTTGAGGTTGAATTGTTCAACGTCTTTGGAAAGCTTGTTACATTCTGCACTGCAGAAAATTAGGTATTTTTTTTTTTTAAATAAATTTTGTATTTTATTTTCTTCTAAATTGAAACTTCACGCTAATGAGAGGTCCCATACTTTAATGAATGAAGTGCAGAGTTGCGAAATTTTGCCTATTTCCCAGACATCTCTCCGACAGATTTCCTTCTCTTGTGTCAGACAATATTCGGAGATTCTGTAATTCATTCGCTTTTAAAAACCAAGATCTCTGATGAAAGAAGGGTAATTTTTGGAATATCGTTGGAAGAACGTCGTGAATGCAAACGGGGTTTATTTTGGTTAAAAATCGAAAACAATTTTAATTGCTTCGAAAATATTTAACGTAAATATAAAAATTCGATGTTTCATACGACACGATTTAATATATATACATTGCCTCTCAAAAATATGTGTGATTGTTTGTCATCAGACTGCGAATTTTCGCGCAAATTCATATTTTTGAAAATATTGCCGTTGACAGATGGTTTTCGATTAAACACAAGCAATTTCGATAATATTTATCAACATCGAAGTCTTTGAACTTTTATACTTCAATGTTACACTCGGTTTAGTAAACAACAAGTATTTGTAATATTTTAGGAAGATGTTTCACATAAATCGAAGCCTCGTGTATATTGAAAAGGACGTTTTTATATTTAATTTTGAAACACTTTTTAATTTTGGAGAAATAAATAAGTCGAAAATGACCGAAAAAGACACAGCAGAGTTAAACTATGAAAATACAATTACATTTGTTTGCTACAAACAAATTTATAATTGTAAAGCTAACAATTCCAGTTTCAATTCGTGAACAGGAAGGATTTCAATGGTTTTGAATTACGTTTGATCAGAAACTTTAATTAATAAATAAGTATTAAGATGTTATAAAAACTGTACTTTATAATTTTATAGAAAAGTCCACAGAAAAATCCACAGTTTTATACAATCTACGATATGTAACATGTACATTTGCTATTTGTACATGTTTGTCACTAACCTACGTATTAAAACGTATTCTAACAGTTCAGATTACTTAATTAATCGTTCAGATCACTTAAATAAACAGAAAAGAATTAAATGACAATTGGGTAATATCCATTAAACGTAAATCTTATTCTGTTATTGTATAGAGGTATTTCAATGACAATATGATGAAGGATTTATTAAAAATGAGCAATATTTTAAGAGAAAAAGCATACCACGATTTGAGTGATAAAATAAGAAGAGGGTATAACTAATTTTTATTAGTCACTATCGAGATGTTTAATAAATTATTCGCAATATATCGTGATATCTGAAACTCTACTGCCACGTTATTTTTCACTTTTTATCTACAATTTAGAATATCATAGATTTCGAAAATAGATTTAGAAAATCTGTCTCGAAAATTATATGCTTTCAGATATCTTCTTGTACATGAACAACCTTTGATGTGTAATCTCCTTTACGTGCAAATTTTTCTTCGTTCACAAATGATTGAGTTTTTTCTATAACAAGAGAATGTCAATAAATGAAATGGATGGGTATATCTTTTACGAGATACAAAATCATATAACAAAAACTGTTCTCGAGCAAACGGAAATTTGAAAGTTATCAAAAAACCTTTGGAATATAAAATATGTACCACTCTGTAATATTTATTTTCAATTAAATGGGAATATAAAATCAATGATTTCAATTTAATTCAAAGATTTCGATATTTTTGAATATTTTCAAACATTTTACCAGTATACTGTGATATGTGAGGTTCTTCACAATAAATAACACTTGAATACGTTAACATATATAATTATATATATAATATATAAAATTATATTATATTATATATTAACCATATACATATATTTATCGTACGTTCAATTCCATCTTCAGCTTCTTAATGTACAAATTCTTCTTTACTCGCAAATAGAATAATCGAATTTTCTTTATAATAAAAGGCTGACCAACAGTGAAGTAGATATATCTTTTATGAAACACAAAATTGTGTAATATTATATTATGATGACGTGAGGCTCTATCTACTTGCACATTAATAATCACACAAAATAAAAACTCGTGTATATTTGAGGTGTATCACACAGTACGGTGTGTAATCCCCTTCACGTGCATCTTTAACCTCTTAGTACACAAATTTACGAATAAAATTGAATTATTACGATATATGAGAAATAAAGGAAGTACGACGTACATGTCTTCTGTGAGATATAAAATCACGTACAAAGGTGAACGAAAGACTCGCACACACGATGAAAAATCATCTATATTTAAATTACTGTTACAATTTCGTGAAAGAAAATCGGTAAATTTCTACTTTTCCCAATTCTTGGCTTTTAATTGTTCAGCGTTTTTCTATGAAACACAAATAAAAAGAAATACGAAACGGAAAGAAAGAAAAACTGTAGCTAGAAATGTAAAATTTGTAAAAGTTCAATCGCCTCTCTCGAAACGTTAAAAAATTTCGCGAATAAATCTGGCATTGGTAACTTCAAATTCACCATTTTACTGAACGTTGAACATTAGGGTTAAATAGAATAATTTTTAGTCTGCCGTTCAAGGTTCGATAAAATCGTACGATTTTGCTTCGAAATTTAACCACTTGCGTTGGCGTTATGGACCGATTGCGGACCATAACGAGTGACCAAACCGTATACAACAACTCGTCGCATTCATTTTGAACTCGTCGGCACGATGATCACTGGATAGGAATTACTGACTAGCAATAAATTTATTATTCGTTTTGCCTAGACATACTGAAAACTGAGAAAAATATTACAACTTGGAACAAAATTTCATTCCAGACGCAAGAGGTTAAAATTAAAGTGCAAGGTATCGATATAATGTCTGTACGGTTTCTTACGATCCGAG
The DNA here is from genome assembly GCF_011392965.1 of Frieseomelitta varia. Lineage (NCBI taxonomy): Eukaryota > Metazoa > Arthropoda > Insecta > Hymenoptera > Apidae > Frieseomelitta > Frieseomelitta varia. Next base: position 257 of record NW_025110119.1, on the reverse strand, counting down.
CTCTTGAAGATGAGCAAAATGTTATGCTAATCCACCACGGTCGGTGCACGCACCACGACCCTGTCGCAACCATTAGGCTCAAAGCAGACGAAATTCAAAACCCGACGAAAGGGTAAATTTCCCGACGATCGAAAAAGAAAAACGTTGGCGGAGAAGAAAAGAAAAGAAAAGAAAAGAAAAAAAAAAAAACTCGAAACAGAGGGAAAAATCGAGTGGCCACCTCGCCACTGTCTCTGCTCCCTTCCCTCTGTCTACGG
>NW_025110118.1:106409-108266 GCF_011392965.1 Frieseomelitta varia | reverse complement strand
AAAAAAAAAAAAGAGAGAGAGAAAACACGTGTTCTACCGGGAAAGAGCTGGGTGAAGGCGAGCGGAGGAGCGTCGCTCTTGACGACGGTGACGAAAGAGGCGGTGCTCTCTGGAGGGCAACTTCTCAGCACGGTCTTCAGAGGCAGTTGGCTGGTCTTTCGCACCGCTCTCAGAATACCCGCGTCCGTTCGATAGGTCACTGTCACCGAGACGTCTAGCGAGAAGGCTGGCCAGTCCCCGTCCAGGTACACTCGAACATTGGCCACGTGTCGCTCGCCTGAAAATCGTTCGCCGTTTTATTACACGTTGATCGGGGAGCGTCGCGAGAGATCGACTTACAGAGACTCGGCAGAGCGTAGAAATCGTCGGTGACGAGCAGCGGTTTCGAAACGTCGACGCACACTTGAACGTCGTCGAGGGTCGCGTACGAGGACAGCTCGATCGCCACGTTGCAGATCGGTCGCGGTCGCGACTCGGCCTCGGCCTCGCTCTCCCTCTCTCTCTCGCTCTCCTTCTCCGTCTCCGGACGATCCGAGTCGAGCGACGCGTTCACCGACACCGTCAGCTCCGCGTCCATTCCGGCGTCGCTGGTCCGATCCTCTGTGTGTATCGAACGGTGTATCGTCGTTTATTGGTCGTTGGCGCGAAAACGGTTAAACTTTTCATTAGACGCGTGATTTAAAAATTATTATACAGCGAGCGTTAATCGAGAAGTCAAACACGACGTAACGTCAAAATCAAAGTGAAAGATTCATTTTTCATTTCGCTGAACAGTGGCGGCTGGTCCTTTGGATGAAAAAGAAATAGTCAAAAGTGCACGACAGATTGACAACAGTCGCGAGTCGAGCTTATCATCGATTATTGGTGCGATTCATCTCACCAGTCTGTTTGCTTTTGCTCGACACGGCAGCTCGCAGCTCTGACAACTCTCGCTCGGCGGCCGCGTAATCGTAACCCCGTGGGTGAAGCGGCGGCACGACGAACAAGCTCGGCTCCGAGCCCAGGTAGCAGGCTTCCAGTCGACCGTCCGCCGACAAGATCACGATCACGCCGTGCAGGTGCTGAGAACACCAAGTCGTGTCCAAAGTAGTGTCTAAAGTGTTTAAAGTAAACCGTAAACTCACCTCCAGTTGAACTCTGGCGACGGTGACCGGCGCGAACGGCAGTTGGGCCGACCATCTCAACGTGCTACCCTCGTAGATCATCAGAGTGCTCGTGTCGGCGATCACCAGTACCATCAGCTTACCGTCTGGCTCTGAAAACCGTATCTCGGATCGAATCGCTCACCGACCATCGCGTCCAACTCGCGTTTAACCACTTGCGCTGGCAACTAATTGCGGACCGTAACGAGCGACCAAACGGTATACAATAAATCGTCGCTTTCTTTTTCAAATCGTCGGTATGTTATCACTGTGGATAGAAATTATTAAGAAGTGATAAATTTATTACTTGTTTCGCCTGAGTTATATTTAAATATACTTAAAACTGAGAAAATAAATGCAATTTTGGGGCAAAAAATTGTCGACGTGCGTGGCACGTCATTCCAGCGCAAGAGGTTAACCACTGACTGCGGACCATAACGAGTGACCAAACCGTAAACAATAAATCGTCGCTTTCTTTTTGAACTAGTCGGTATGATATCACTATGGACAGATAGAAATTATTGAGAAATAATAAATTTATTACTTGTTTTGCCTGGATTATACTTAAATATACTTGAAACCGAAAATATTGCAATTTTGGGGAAAAAAATTCTCGGCGCAAGAGGTTAACCATTTGTGCTGGTAACTGATTGCGGACCATAACGAGTGACCAAACCGTACACAATAAATCGTCGCTTTCTTTTTAAACTCATCG